>NC_073696.1:151495390-151795390 GCF_029784165.1 Wyeomyia smithii
GCGTAAAAAAACCGCATAAATTCCGGAATCCGCGTAAAAAAACCTGCGTAAAAAGCGACCTTAGTGTACTCTTAAAACATGTTTTCTTCGAAAAAAGTTTTTTCATTTTCATTTTTGGGTGCAAATTAAGAAAAGAAAGTTTTAATTTTTTTCTAAATTTTTTTTTCAGAAAAAATTACTTGTCAAAAAGAATTATTTTTTTTCAATCTGTTATATTTTGTTCTCCTTGATTTTTTCATGATTAGCCAGGCCGTTATGTTTAATGTAAACTTTTGTAGTTTTCATCAAAAAATCGGATTGAACCTAACTCATTTTTGAGAGCTATTGAAAAAAGCTATGTTGGAAAGGTATTGATGATTACAAATATTTTTAAAGTCAAAACGGTTTGTTTGATCGGTGTGACGTCGTCGGCAAAGTTTTAAATTATCTATCCGAAAAAGTATACTCTAAAACCAACTTTTTTTGGAAAAAGTTTTAAGAAAAATAAAAAAAAAATATTCAAAAAAGTAAATTCAAAAAATTAAACATTGCGGAAATGGATCATGGTAAAAATGGGTGATCTTTAGTAGTTTCAGATTTAAAAAAATATTATATATCATGTTTTAGATAATTATATCCAAACCAAATAAAAATTGGTCGAATAAATTGGTTACCCGTTTTTTGTGAAATTGCTCTAATACCTTCAGTTTGAACACAAAAAAAAACGCATATTTAAAACATGAGTACGTATTTTAGAATTATATCGTCGAAACATGGCAAAGAATTAGAGAGCTAAAACATTCACCAACAAAATGCTCGGAAAACTTCCAAATACAAAAAAATGGAAACCGAGAACGATATGTTTATTACGGAACTTTTCGGTGCCTCAACAATGAATGATGCAATGTCTACTGAGAGTAACTTCATGCAGCAACTAACGGCTTTAGAAGTTGAAATAAGGCGATCGTTCGATTTTAATGTCTGGAATCATTGGACCGAACGAAAAGGAACACATCCAGAACTCAGCGCTGTTGCCGAAGGGGTACTGGCCACTCCATCAAACCAGGTAACTGTAGAACGCGCTTTAAGTGCTCTGGCTTTGGTCCTCTCAAACGCAAGGTCAACACTTAGTGAGGAAACGCTAAGTAATATTTTACTCATCAAACTGAACAGATCGGTGTTTGAAAACATAATTCCAACATTATACGATTGGAAAACGAATCAGGAACAAGCCGATGTGCAATGTACGTTATGGTTGTATACATAATTACACTATTCAAAATAATTTATCCGTTTTTTTTTCAGTAAACTGATATAGCACCGAAAATAAAAATATGCATCAGCATAGTTTTTCCTGTTTTCATTTCATTTTTTTATTTTCCTGTTCACATCATCGAAAAAATAAAAAAATATAACCAATGATACAGTAGTTTATTTTGTTTAGCTGATGATCAGCCTTTCTAGCCAAAACCTAAATTTTCTAAATTCACCGTACTTGACAAAAACATATATTGAAAATATGATTCCTAATACACTTGACAACGTATCTTTGCAGAAGCTTTTCATAGTTTAAACTATTAAAAACACATTGGTATATGAGTCTTATAATTTTTTATGAGGTATCTTTTAATTGAAATGCATTTAAATGAAATGAAATTGCTTCCAATCAGCAAAGCGTTATCCAACAATTTAGAAAACTCATAGAATGTGCAACAAGGTTACGTATTTTAAAAATCAGTTCCAATCTGGATCCGAATTTGTATCATAAACTAAGGTTTCATCATAACAATGTCCGTATTAATTTAAATTTCCTTATGATAGTCCTCATAAGTCATGCCTATAGCCAGATACTTACCTCACTTTGCCATTGTATGAAATTCGCTTGCCTTCGGCGCAACAATACCTACAACACCCTGCTTCGGTTTATCGTCGTCATGCAGTTGAAAGTGAATTTGGAAGCATCAAGCGCCGAGCAATGTGCTCGACATTTTTTGTGTCGCTGCCGTCTTGAACCCAAAATTCGAACAGCTCATTCCGAAGTGACGAATACCAACAACACGCAGGGAAGCAATGCAACGTAGCGTACCGAGAGAAAGACGATTTTTGTGTTAACTGTGAGAGAAGGATCGGTGTGAAACGAAGCAGGTACTCAATCGGGCCGAAGTCGAAGTTATATTGCATCATCGTCGCTTGAAGATTCACTCATGGAGGTGACGATTCAAAGGTCTGCTTACTATACGGCATTCCAACGCAGAATTTATTTGACCTCTCGGGTTACTATGCTGCGATGCCAAATCTAAATCTCTCCTCTGGTACAGCATGGAAAGTGTTTAAACACTGGAGACTTGGCCCTGCGGCCCCCTTCTGCACCAAAAAATGAAAATGAAAAATAAAAGAGTTTCTTTATATTTGCGCAGACTTTCTCAACATCTGTAAAAATTTTTGCAGACTTTTCCACCTAGCGGTCAGACCCAGCCTTTCTCATTCAAACTTTTATTTGTAAAAATAGATTTACATGAACGCTTCAATCCAATAAATGTATATTCACTCTTTAGGTTCTAAAATTTGATGTTACAATCTATACATATAAAAATGCAGTCCGGTCTGTCTGTCTGATCCATATAACCTCGAAAACTACCGAACCGATCGACGTGAAAATTTGTATTTAGGGGTTATTGGTGCCGATAAAGGTTCCTATGATGACGCCCTCCCAACTGGTCTCGAGGTACGATGCTGACCTAACAAGCCAGTCGTCGTATGTTCGAGTCCCGGCTCGGGAGAGACACATCTGTTCAACTGAAGAACCAAAAACGAGACAAAATCTCTTTATTTTAAGTATCGACATCTAGCGGTGGAGAGAACGCATTTTACACTCGAAATTTCATTACGCTTATATTCCATTCATTCAACAAAAGGACTGTATGAGCTCTCGCCGCTATTTCATCGAGACAATCCTTTGTTCTCCCTGGTACTGGTATAGCGAGGGTGCCTTTTCATGATAAACGTACAGTACCACCCGCATACGTGCAGCGGTTTTTATGTGGAAATATTTTTAATGAATTTCATTGTTGCCCAAAGTAAAAACTGAATATCTTGACTAACGACAATCATTTTTTTACATTGTACCTAATGTCGTTAGCAGTGCTGGTACAGTGCGTCTGATATGCATTTCTAGCAATGTTAGGTATAAAAAACGGTACGAGACAAAAATATTGTCGTTGATCGAGAAATTCGGTTTCCAAGTCCACCGAAAATATTCAAGTAAATCAACTAACAGGTTAAAATATTGATTGCGAATTGTTACTGAATTTCCACTTTAAAGAACTCTTGAATGCGATCTTGTCTTAAATTGATTTTGATAGATTCAACTATCCATGATCAACTTTTTGCCTGGTCATTAAAGCAAAAAATAACAGGGGGTTGTGTGCAAAGCCACGACCGCAAGGTTGAAGTAGAATACTTTTACAAGAAAGATTATCCGGCTGCTTTTTTTCCTGTGTGGACTCATCACTGCGACCAGTGATTAGATCTATTGTGATATTGCCCAGGTGTTTTCTGTAATCCGCACTTCATATTATTGGCAGTATCACTATTGAAGTAAGTGATACGCTTATCATTCATATCCGTGCTTGTGTGTAAGTTTTACCTTTCCGTTTTAAGCTTACTACTTTACTATACCGAGCCTCTGTCCATCCTAAAAATATCGCCTAATTACAATTTCCTGGAGAGAACTTTCATACGTTACTCACACCAGTTTTATTATATTAGGCACTTATTTTTGTTAGAAGGAGAGTCAACAGAGGTAATGTAGAATTCAGATTTAAGGAAGGGTACTTGGTGGGAAGCCTGAGAATAAACCCATGCTAAAGTCTTTTGGCAACCAAATGGCCTGGTTCTACTAAGATTCGAACCCACGACCACCCGCTTACCAGAGCGGACTCTGTAACCTTGCGACTACGGAGCTCCCCAACCCGGCTGCTTGCGTGTCATTTTTTCTAGTAAATAAACGTTGACTAATCAGATCAATCGAATTTTGCGCTTCAACAAGGATTGACCATTTTCAATAATATAGTAAGTTGCTTGTCATGGTTGGGGCTTGACAATTTTTATATTTGGAGATGAAATTTTTTCGGATGCCGTGCTCATGACTGAAGGAAAAGATAATTCAGTACGTTTTGAGATACGGAGATGAAGTAAAAATTATAACTTTTACAAATTTAAAAATGTGAATTAACTCATTAGAAAATTTTAACTCTCCAATCAAGTTTTTATTTCATCCTGGAAAGGACAATTTGTTGTCCATTTTAATATCGGATAAGATGCCGATCACACATTTGCGTTATCACTGACAGGGCGAATAAAGTATTTTTTGTGATAAAATAAACAGTTAAGCCACCCACAAACGTAAAAGGTATAAGGTCATTTCTGGGAACAGTAAATTTTTACGGGAAGTTTATCCCCAGCATCGCGGAGAAGCGCAAGCCGCTGAATGATTTGTTGAAGAAAGATGCTAAATTTGTGTGGGGAAAAGAATGTCAGGAAGCGTTCGAATTCCTTAGAAACGCGCTGATTAAAGAGCCAGTTTTAGTCCGGCCAGATTATCAAGACACTTTTGTTATTACGACAGACGCTAGCAATTATGCTATTGGAGCCGTCCTGTCGAATGAAAAATCCATGCACCGGCCGATCGCGTTCGCGAGTCGTGCACTTGTAGGTGCAGAGACCAGATATCATATCATAGAAAAGGAACTATTGGCGATTGTATGGGCCATAGAATATTTCAAACATTACATTTTTGGTCAAAGGTTTATCGTTTACACAGACCACAGACCACTTATAGCGATTTGGAGGCTCAAAGAGACATCTCCAACAGCTGATTTAACGCTCAAAACTAGACGGCTCACGTGTCACGTGTCAAAATGAATCAACTTTTCATTGAATGCATTTACTAGTACCCACTATTGCACAGATACTGCATTTCACTAAAGTGCCACACTGCATCAGCCGCTATCGATGCTGAGATCCACTGCAACTAGTGCGCTATCCATAGCCATGCCACAGTTGTGGCCGCTCGGTGCTGCCATTGGTATCCACTGTCCCTGCATCAGCTGGCCCAGCTGTTATCGGTGCTGGAATCCGCTGCAACTAGTGCGCTATCCATTGCTACGCCACAGCTGTGGTCGCTTTCCGCCATCGCTGGTATCCACTGCACTGCTAGTGCTGCTGCTAAGGGAGGACGACTGCTGTTGTCGCTGTCTAGGACTATTATGAGCGGCTTCGGCTGAAACAGCCTCTTATATAGGCAAAATAGCATGTTTTAAATTGCAAGGTATATGATTCTGTCGACCGTGCTTGGGAAGCAATCATATGACGACCAATCAGAGGTCGAATTTTTCGTTTTGACAAGCCTTGACTATTTTCAATAGTACAATAGTGTGAATAATAAAATTACAATTATCTTCTTTTTGGAAGAATCTTAGAAGATTTTCCAATCTATTGGTGCAAGAACGAAGGAAATCCATCGAATACTAACCGATTTATTAGCATTTGAAATTGGACATATTTTTCACTTTTTTCAGTTTTAGATTTTCATTTCACATTCCTATGTAGCCGAACTTCCTGAGAGAAGTATTCTACTTCAAAAAATAGTTTTTTGGTGCATGTTCAAACTATTGGAGCGAACTGTTCGAACGATGCACTGTAAAATCAATGTAGGATGGAACAGCAAAAAATGAATGCGAAAGCTTGGGCACCGATTTGCTGTAGAGTTTTGTTCGAAGTTGCAAATCTGTTCTGTGCTGTTAGTGTCGGTAGGGTCGTAGCGCTAGCCCCGCAATTGTCCTGTACGCTTAACAGTTGGCTGCGAAGTCTGTGTATAATAAACAGAAGGTCGAGTTCCGTATCAGAATGTAGTACCAAGGCTTTGCTTTGCTGTTAAAGGTTCCTATGATATTTTGAGACCCCTCCCTCTTCTGGAAGGGAGGGGTCCCATACAAATGAAACATAAATTTCTGCACAACTCAAGAACAAACCAAGCAAATTAAACCGAATTTGGCAAGTGGATGTTTTAAGAGGTAAGAAAAATGTCCATAATAGTTGGACGCCCCTCCCTTTTCTGGAAAGAAACACAAATTTCTGCACATTTCGAGAACTTATCAACTAAATGGAACAAAATTTGGCAGGTAAATGTTTTTAGTGTAAAAAAATATGTCCATAATGTTTTGACACCCCTCCTTCTTTTTGAAGGGAGAGGTGCCATACAAATGAAACACAAATTTCTGCACATCTCGAGAACTAACCGAGGAAATGGAACCAAATTTAGCATGTGAATGATTTTAAGGGGTAATAAATATGTCCATAATGGTTCGACACCCCTCCCTTTTCTGGAAGGGAGGGGTTCCATACAAATGAAACACAAATTTCTGCACATCTCGAGAGCTAACCAACTAAATGGAATGGAAATGGTGTTATTCGAACATTTTAAGCTGTTTTCCAGGAACGTGTGCTTCCTGAAGAGGGAGGGGCGTCGAACCATTATGGACATATTTGTACCTCTAAAAACATTCAACCAGAAGGACGCTCAGAGGTCAGAAATTATCTTAAATACCATTTTGAAATGCAAGATGGCGACTTCCGGTTTGTGAAAAACAGCCTAAAATAACCAAATACCATCCAATATGAGTATCTCTGGAACCAGAATGATGCAATGAGCTAACAAATGACCTCGGGCACCATTTTGAATTGCTAAATGGCAACTTCTTGGAAACAGTAGAAAATGACCGAATAATACTCAATATGGATATTTCCGTAATCGAGATGATGCATAGAAACCAAACATTGACCTGGAAACCATTTTGAATTTAAAGACGACCACTTTAACAAAATAACTAAATACCTCCCAATATGGGTATTTCCGGTGTCAGATAGATGCCAGAAAGTCTGCTGAAAATGACCGAATACCACCCAATATGGATGTGTTCAGAATTAAGCCGATATACAGAAGCCAAAAGTGATGATGATGTTGTCATTTCGATAAAACCAATAATTTCAAACTATTTGTTATTTGACTTTGATCAAAGCCTATGGCCAATTCGTCATGCATTTGCAGACTTTAAACGCATCGCAAGGAATCAATGAATTTGGAACGTTCAAAAAGTACGATACCACATTTAAATTATGTTGAGGCCACATATATCGATCAAAGCAGGTATAGTTTTAAATAGTCTTTGAATTTCTTTTCTTTCAGTAACTTTTGAGCCACATATCAAATTGTTATGAAGTTTGTTATTTGTAAGTTCGAGAGATGACTCGTTCGTAAATTACAGACGAAGTTACAGTTCGATTACAGCAAAACTCAATAGGGTGTTATGAGGCAGCTAGACCTATTAATTGACACTAATTTTGTGGAAATCAGGTCAGCCATCTCAAATCAATAGGGTCTTATGGGGCAACTAGACCTTATATAGACCCTGATTTTATGAAAACCGGTCCAGCCAACTCTGAGAAACATGAGCGAGATTAAACAGTCTTCAGAACACGTTTCTTTTCATTACTTTTGAACAACAAGTTCAATCTTCATAAAATTCAAAAGTTGAGGGTATTTTAGGTAGCTTGTTCATTTGAAATCAATTTTGTTCAAATCGGTTGGGTAGTTTTTGAGATGATGAAGATTCATGATTTTCACATTTTGATACATAACCTCTAAACTAAAAATCCGATTACAAAAAAATTGAACAGGGTCTTATGGGACAACTAGACCTTTCATTTGCAATTAATTTCATGAAAATCGGTCCAGCCATCTCTGAGAAAAGTGAGTGAGAATAAAAATCTGCACATACACACACACACATACAGAAAATGCTCAACTCGTCGAGCTGAGTTGAGTGATGTATGCCATTCGGCCCTTTGGAGCACTTTTATACTTTCGGTTTTGCAAGTGAGTGCTATACCTTTCTAGGAGAAAGGCAAAAATTGTAGCTTTTAAGAGCAAGCGCACCGGTAAGTTGCCATTTGAGTTGCTATTTTCACAACGCTAGCCGTTGCTATTTTGGATAGCAACCGATGTTCGCACCGGTCGTTGCTATTGGGGATTACCAATTCATCTATTTTTTTTCAACACCGGCAGTTGCTAATTTCTAAAGACCGTCACTAGGTAGCATTAGCAAAATGTTTGTGTGTGTCGTATTTCCCAAAAATTCTGCGCATCTAGTAATAACCAATTTATCTGTCCGTCAATTATTTCCAGAATGATCTGCGTTCTTTCTGGTTCATAAAATATCCCCTTTATTTCAAGCCACTCTGTTTTAACTTTGTTTCCGTTCTCCCAAATTATCGATAGCACAATTCTGTTGCAGGTTTCTTCGTTTGTGCGTGCATGGATTTTTTTTTATCCTTGTATGTTTATTTAAAGTAATTGCGTTAGACCGTGGAACGTTTCGCAACGTTGCCTTCAATGACTATTATACTCAAAATTGGCGAACTGTCATTAATTGGGTCCTAAAGTTTAAAACGGTTTTCTGATTTTTATATATCAGCTGAAAGAGTGCAATTTTCTGAACAAAACGTGATTTTTAAAAAATGTTTATCGTTTTCCTTCGATTTTTAAATGAAAAATTAAAAACTGCTCGAAATGCCTTAAATGACAGCTCTCTCATATACCGTACATGGGCGAAACGTCAACTTAGACCTTTCGAGCAGTTTTTTCACTCTTCATTTAAAAATCGAAGGAAAACGATAAACATTTTTTAAAAATCACGTTTTGCTCAGAAAACGCGGCTTTTTCAAATGATATATAAAAACTGGTATAGCTTTAGGACCCAATTCTATTTTGTACTTTGTGCTGTCTCGATTCCTACAATTTGCTATTAATATTCGCAAATTTGCAGCCAAACAAAATTTAAATTTAGAACGGGGAAATTGTTCTCGAGTATTTGGTTGATTCTAGTGACGAAGAAAATGATTCCGCGAAACAAATCTTTTTATACGCGAGTATGAAAAGGATTTTTGGAAAGATTCGGGGTGTCTGGAAAACGGTAAAATATTGACCGCTAAGCTGAGAAAGTTTGCCATCCAGTGTTTTAACAATGTTTTTTTTCGGAAACACCGGTCTATACCGATGACCATTTCCGACGCCGCTTTCGAATTCGTCTTACGTTGTTTTCGAAGATTATAACAGCTGTAGATGCGAAAAATGGTTTTTTACTCAACAAACGGACGCAACGGGAAAACTGAGACTAACAAGCCTTCAAAAGAGTTTGCAGCAATAGTCGGAAATATTCCCGAGCAATTCGCTCAAACCTTCCAGGTTTATTGAAATAATGATATGGTTGACCAATCTTGTGAGGACTTGAGCTTTATGCTTCGTGTAGATTAAAGTGCCAACCAAAATGGTCATGTCGAATTTCAAAAAAAAAAAAACTTTAAATGTTCACCCGCCCGAAAAAAACACCCTGTGCAAAATTTCACCTCAATCGAAATTAAAATAGACTGTTTCAAGCCGATACTTGCGTCCTACGACGTGTTTAACCCAGAGTCTATGTTTATAATAAGAGTCCCGCAAAGATGAAACCACAGGAACCAAATCAGTGTCAAACGAGGGTACCAATCGAGCAATGTAAATAAACAAGGTGATAATATTAGGAGTGGATGAAAAGTGTTGTAATTGAGCGTAATAAAGAATATGTGTTTTTCCGAAGTTTTACTTACACATTTTAATCCAACATTAAACCTGTACACTGGTTCACTTAAATTTAACAAAACATCACCGGTTTAATCTTTCAAAACTGTGTATTTTGTGAAGAATTCCAAAAAATGATATTCGCTTATGCGTGTTGAAAAACAGAACTGTATATTTCTTGGCAACAAACGGCACAAAAACTGTGTTGCCGAAACGATAGATTTTCTCTTCGCGCGACTCTATATACACATAGACTCTGGTTTAACCAAGGCAAAGCGTTTCGTCTTCCTTGGCCGACCAATTATGTTCGAAACACTCATTATTTTCATAATATTGTTACGAACATTTACTATCGAGCACAACAAAACAAACAACAGTTTGACATTATTCATTAAATAGCAACGATGCGGCACGTTGCTATCGCGTTGCAAAATTTAATGACTCGCTACTACCCGAGGTGGGGATCAGGGTTGCCACATTTATATCTGTATTTTTCTTTGAAAATATCTGTATATCTGTATCTCGGGCCAAAAAATGTGTATTAAAAATCTGTATTGAGCAAACTCAGAATCTTGGATGGAAAAAATTTACTTGCAGAACATATTTAAACAAATTCATTCTTCTCTACATGATGTTCATACAGGTTTTTGTTAAATTTATTTTTTAAAGTTTTCGTTAATTTAATATTAGAATCTCCTTCTTGTTCTGCAACGTAGCTTTCAGCTTTTTAAATTGAGATCATTAGCTTAGGGGCCATGCAATTTCTGGTTTCAATTATATATTAAAAGTATGCGTTCTAAACAAACCGAAGAGTGCAGATTTATATAAAAAATTCTCACAAATGATCTGTAATAGAAACTTGAAATTACCATCCCGCCTAATGGTGTTCAACAGCTCAGACCAAGTTAAGTCATTTGTTTCAATGAATCTTCCGGTCAGAAAGTTTTTTTTTTCAAGCGTGCGAAATTCGTTAGACAGCCCTTGTCAGTCAGTTATTGTTACGAATTTGGGGAATTATCGCATCATTTAAATTTTCCAATTTCACGAACGATTTAAGATTACTTAAAGCTGCCATTTTTATAACAGGATCGGTGAAATCGCTCCTCTTTGCAATTTGTTTTACGAATTTTGAATAGAAATCCTGACAAATATTTCGAAACGTTCGTTTTCGGGCTTCGTTCAAGTCACATTCCATTTCTTCTTTATCGATACCTACATAATCCTGATGTTGTTTTTTTTTACAAAACTTTGAAAATCGAATCGAATTCTACCTTTAAAATTGATTTCAGTTCATTGGTATAACAAAAAAATCTGTAAAATCCATCGCGTGCGTCGTACGCAGAGGATCGCGATGTTTGGCAAGAAATATACTCATGGTTAGTTTTCGTAATAAGCGCGCAACATTGTTATATTCTGTTTTTCAGGTGTGTTTTTCGCGGAATCGTATCGTTTTTTTTTAGAACAGTCAAAGTGTGTACGAGAAACGTCGTTGGTCGATCAATTAGGTAGAAAATGCCCGGTTGACCGAACCCCAAGTGACTCCGCGTCGATACCTTCATGAGGTCGAATTATCTGCAGATAGATCAACAACGCGCAGTAGATTTCGGTGTAAAGAGGATCACCTTACGAGGAGATATCATATCATTTCAAGTTGTCCCAATTTGATCATTGTTACATTGTAAAACTGAATAAGTTCGAATCGCATTATGAATATCATGGCGGATATAATTAACTTGTTCGCGCGATACTTGTTCTAAAGAACCCGACACTCGAAACCAGCGCATCGTTTACCAAAACGAACCCTGCTGTGTACCTTGCCCTTTCTCCAACATCCCAGTGATTTCTCGTGGAAGTGCAGAGGTGTTCTCGGCTTCCAATAAGCGAGTATCACGTCAACATTTTCCTATACAAATTCCTTCTTTGACCTGCATTATATAGGATGCGGCCGGCGCTAGTATTGCCTAAAATAAAGATTAAGGTCACCAGATTTTACACATTGAGGACGCATGTTGGTCCCAAGCATCATCTGTTGGTTCTCTGTGTAATTACAGCTGATCTGGCAATAACGGAGTAGCAACCGCGGGCGGTCAATCATACTCATGCTCATAACAAAAAAATCTGTAAAATCTGTATTTTTGGCAATATTCTGTAATTCTGTAATACAGATTCTGTATTGCTTTTTCAGTTCAAAAATCTGTAAAATACAGAAAAATCTGTATATGTGGCATCCCTGGTGGGGATTGCTATTTCCCAAACCAACATAGCAACGCCCAGTGCGGTTGCCGCGTTATGGTGGGAGTTGCCAAACTTGCTTTAGAAACCTCAATTCAGCCACTGGTGGGCTTACTCTAATAGACCTGTTTAAAGTAGCATGCAGAGTATCGATACAGCTGGTATCGATGCTCCTCCCACGATATCGGCCTGGTATCGATACCAGAAAAGAAAATCTTTCGATGCTCGATTATCGAAACTTTTGCAATTTTTGGTCAATGCTAGCGCGATACTGTCGAGCAGTAGTGATAGAAAATATCGAGCAAAATCGTTAACGATAACATCGATAGTTTCCAGTGTCTTATCGATATTATCGATAGCTTTTGCGGGGGTTGCGAGGTCGCAAAAGCAAGGATAATGTCTGTTCACTTGTGAATTTTACCGAAGTCTATTCGGCCGGTAGAGAATTGGGAACAATAATTGGCTATTTGGGTCTGCTACGAAAGGCAGAAAATCAAAAGGCAGAAACACGAAAGGCAGAATCACGAAAAGCAGAATTACAAAAGGCAGGATATTTCATAAGGCAGAATAACGAACGGCAGTATCACAAAGATCACGAATGACAGAATCAAAAAATGGCCTGTTTTCTTTTTAACAACACACACTCGCGGCCTTTGGCCGACTCTATTGTCCAACTGTATGCTGTCCTTACTCAATACCGCTCGTTCGGACTTGACTAAGGGAAAGAAAACCTGTTTGAATAATCCTAGAAAACCAGTAGATCAGTTGTTTGTATGCGAGAAGCCGCCACTTCCTTCGGCGGGTCGGCGGCCGACTCGGACCGCGGAAACCACGGCGGCTTTGTGCCGCCTCGGTTCCTTGCCCTCGATTATGGGTCTTCGCCGCATGAATTGTTTTATGTTAATTATAAACAACACGCCATTGGGACTAGTGTAAGTTATACCACAGACTAACAGACATAACACTTCGAACAAATGTTCAATAAAATCATCGTCCGGATGATTCTAGTACTTTACGTTAGTAACACTAGCACCATCTGCTGCCGTGTTCGCGCTGCGTCATGTATTTCGACATCAGCGCTAGCGTTACTGCATGTGTCAAATGGGGAACCACAAAATGTGTGTGAAATTGCATGACAGCGCCCCAGACGGCGTTTTCGCGCGATGACTGTTATTCGATTGGAAATTCGAAATGATCGTTTTTCTGTGGCGATGGAGCTAGGTTCCAGTGTTACGTCTGTTAGTCTGTGGTTATACCTAACATCGAAAAATTACTCTCCGCGATGCCGGAGAGTCTTAAGGACCAGAGCCAAACCAGTTTGCGCGTTCAAATCTAATAATTAGGCTTGATTTGCACCTCCTATACAAACTGGTCATTTCTGTGTGACCAGTTATTATGTCTGGTTACCAAATAATAATAAATAACAAATGTAGAGTAGCAGCTTTGATACCGTGACCAGGATTCGCGCCAATTTACCATCACGCACTTGGCTATCGTGAGTCAGGTTCTGCTACCATTGATTCTGCCTTTCGTACCCTTCGAAATTCTGCCTTTTGAAATATTCTGCCTTGTGTGTAAAGTCATAGAGTTCTGCCTTTCATGATTCTGCCTTCTGTGGCGAACCCGGCTATTTTGGATAACTACTATGTGATATTTTGCAAGTGCAAGAAATAATTCGCTTGCTTTGTGCCATCTGAACTGCCGCCTGCGACTCATCGATAATTATCGTAAGCGCTAAAATTTACCGATATTATCGATATGAAGCAGTTATCGATAATAACGATAAATATCGATAACTTTCCCATCACTATCAAGCAGATCGAAAAAGGCGCATAGAGTTATCCAGGCGCGTTTGTATTAGTGCGATGTATTCAATTTTTCTTTGCTAGCTCTACACTGAAATAGTCTCACCTGTTCTTATTATATGGGAGTGTTATAAATTTGCACTATTCGGTTTATTCGCGTTGAAAGAGATTTCGAAGGCTGTTCGCACCTACGTGAACTCTCGTATGTAATTGTCAAAATGTGCGTGAAGACAAAAGCAAAAATATTTCCTTCTTTCTTTTTCGCACGCAGAAACCAAACAAATATCAGCAACACCGTCAACGCGAATTGGAACTTCCAATCAAAACGATGTGATCGAAAATGTGTCATGTATTCTTCATAGGATCGTCTGATAGACTCACATTACTACCAAGCTTTTAAAATAGATAAGAAAACCCTTTAAAAACTAAACAACATATAACCCATTAGACTCATTGGAAATGCCATAATTTATATCTTGACATACAAAAACAATTTCATAGGAAAATCTCATGCATTCCTTGTTATTATCCTATAGAAATAACTCCACTAAAGGGACTGTTTCTTTCATATGATATGTACATGAAAACAAATCGAAGTGTTTGTTTATGAAAGATACAAGAATTTATTATAAAAATAATATTTATTTTAACAAATTTGTACTTGGTTGTTAACAGTAAAACGGCAATCCTTTAAATTAAGGCAAAAATGAATTACGTCAGTCAGTGGCGGTCACAACTTTTGATTGATTTCACTACCGACTTCCTGACAAATGAATAATAAAAAAGAAATTACCGGTTCAACGTTAGCCACTTGATCCCAGTTCCAATGGTCTGTTCGTTGTTTGCCCTACGATTTGATAAGTGCCAATTTCTTCGGTGTGATCTATAGTTGTGAATATCTATGTAAGTTTAAACTCAAACGAAGTATAGAAAAACAACTTACCCCTTAGAGATAAACAAATATCCTTCCAATCGCCCAAAAAGACGCCGTCTGTTCGTGGTGTAGCCATTTTGAATAACTATCTGGATTATTCGATACCAAATCCAAACGTCAAAACAAAACTTCACAAGTAAACTGACAAGAAGTCCACAGTCACGGAGACGTGTGTTTTTGATTGGGTTTATCAATAAGATTTATATGTTGGTTTCGAAACATGGCGGTTTTATATATCTACTTTATGAAATATATTCCGCAATATTGCCGGTAAATTTAAATTTTTGCGACACATGTCAGACGTAAATGAATATCAAATAAAATGGATGTGAAAATCCGATAATAATTATTTCATTGTGCGGTTCGTAAAAATTATTGTATCACATTTAATTTACAAATGGATTTCTAATGGAATCATATAAAATTAAGAGATCTTTTGGTACGTTAAATTCATTGGACAAATTTAATAGAGAATATATGTCGACTTGTTTCAGTGTACCTGTCACCTGTGAGAACTGTCATCTAAAAGAGAGAATAAAAAACTACCGAGTTTGATTCACACTATCAAAAATTTCAATATACAGTGTAAAGCGGGCCGTGTCGTAGTGTTCGTGTGTTTTCGCTTAGAGATCCGTCCTGATTAAGCAGGACATGTCCTGATTTTGAGACCCATTTGGCGCGTCCTGATTTATTTTTCATATTTTAGCATTTGTCCTGATTTTTCTGAATGATGCTGGATATTCAAAAAAGGAGCAAACTGTTCAGTACTTTCATCTTGACTCTGGGAAGAATATTTCGAACGAATTTTTTCTTTGGTTGAATCTTGACGAGAGAAATTGTTTAGTCGTTAACCGTTAAACGTTTTTTGACAATTGTTAAGTTTATTTCAAACAGTTGACTAGTGTTGCATATTTTAAGGTATTTACTAACGCTAAAAAAATCAAATTTGCAAAATTGAATCGTTAGAGACATACGTTCAATATGAGTCTTTTAGCGTATTTTCAAAAGCAGATCTCAAATTACCTGTTTTTTTTATTATTACCACAAAAAATGACAATAGCTTCGATAAATTTTTTGCTGGAAAAAATTTGTCCTGATTTTTGTCTCCGACCAAATGGTAACCCTACTTAGAGAACTCTATAGTAAAGGGCGAAACAATCAATTCTCGACTACTTTGTGATAAGATCGTATGTCTAAACGTAAACAAAACGAGTGAGAGTTATATCGGTGTACTACACAAGCACAAATAATCTCTCACTCGTTTTGTTTACGTTTAGGCATACGACCTTATCACAAAGTACTCCAGAATTCTTGAATCATTCATATAATGCATAACGCGCTCAGGGTGGGGGGGTATCCAGCGAAGCGTTACTTTACGTGTTTAAAACCAGAGTCTATGTTTATAATATAGAGTCGCGCAAAGATGAAACCACAGGAACCAAATCAGTGTCAAACGAGGGTGCCAATCGAGCAATGTAAATAAACAAGGTGATAATGTTAGGAGTGGATGAAAAGTGTTGTAATTGAGTGTGATAAAGAATATGTGTTTTTCCGAAATTTTAACTACACATTTTAATCCAACATTAAACCTATCCACTGGTTCAGTTAAATTTAAGAAAGCATCACCGGTGTAATCTTTCTAAACTGTGTACCTTGTGAAGCATTGCAAAAAATGATATTCGCTCATGCATGGTGAAAAACAGAACTGTATAGAGTTCTCCAGGCGTGTTTGTATTAGTGCGATGTGTTCGATTTTTCTATAAAGTTCTCCAAGCGAAAACACACGAACACTACGACACGGCCCGCTTTACACTGTATATTGAAATTTGTAAGAGTGTGAATCAAACTCGGTAGTTTTTTATTCTCTCTTTTAGATGACAGTTCTCGCAGGTGACAAAAAATTCTTACAGCTAACAAAGAAAAATCGAATACGTCGCACTAATACAAACGCGCCTGGAGAACTCTATAGTTCTTGGCAACAAACGGCACAAAAACTGTGATGCCGAAACGATAGATTTTCTCTTTGCGCGACTCTATATACACATAGACTCTGTGTAAAACATGTAAAATTGCGTTACGTGGGGGTTGGTGGGTATTAAAAACTGCCAAATTCCACATTATGTAATTTTTGTATGGTTCCTAAATGGGAGCTCCGTAGCCGCAAGCCCGAAAAAAATAACATTGAAAAAACATTTCAAAAACCTTAATAATTGCTGTTATTGTACATAGCTATACCATAATTTAACTATGTTTTTCATTGTAGATACATCAATTTTACATTAAATATCATTGTCCAGAACAATAAAAAACATCGTTTTTGCCATTTTCACCATGAAAAAGGAGGGTCGTTATGTATCTTAACAGCATTTTTTCAGGCATTTTCCCCATTTTTATTGTTCTGGACAATGATATTTAATGTAAAATTGATGTATCTACAATGAAAAACATAGTTAAATTATGGTATAGCTATGTACAATTACAGCAATTTTCAAGGTTTTTTAAATGTTTTTTTAATGTTATTTTTTTTTCGGGAGGTTACAGAGTCCGCTTTGGTAAGCGGGTGGTCGTGGGTTCGAATCTTAGTAAAATCAGGCCATTCGGTTGTCAAAGGACTTAAGCATGGGTTTATTCTCAGGCTCCCTGCCACGTACCCTTCCTTCAATTTGAATTCTACAGTACCCTTGTTGACTCTCCTTCTAACAAAAATAAGTCCCTATCATAATACAACTGGTGTGAGTAATGTATGAAAGTTCTCTCCAGGGAATTGTAACTAGGCGATATTGTTAGGATGGACAGAGGCTCGGTATAGTAGAGTATTAAGCTTGAAACGGAAAGGTAAACTTATACACAAGCACGGATATATATGATAAGCGTATTACTCACTTCAATAGTGATACTGCCAATAATATGAAGTGCGGAGTACAGAAAACACCTGGGCAATATCACAATAGATCTAATCCACACAGAAGTCCACACAGAAAAAAAATGGTTCCTAAAGCGACTGAAATTCAAGTTTTAGGTTTACCATGTACAAATAGGGATACCATCCGTCCTGATTTAGCAGGACATGTCCTGATTTAGCAGGACATGTCCTGATTTTGAAATCCATTTGGAACGTCCTGCTTTATTTTTCATATTTTAGCATTTGTCCTGATTTTTCTGACTGATGCCGGATATTCAAAAAAGTAGCAAATTGTTCAGTATTAACATCTTGACTCCGGAAAAAAACGAACTTATTTCGAAAGAATTTTTTCTTTGGTTGAATCTTGACGAGAGAAATTGTCTAGTCGTTGAAACCGTTAAACGTTTTTTGACAATTGTTAAGTTTATTTCAAACAGTTTACTAGTGTTGCATTTTTAGGTATCTACAAACGCCTAATAAATCAAAGTTGAAAAATTGAATCGTTCGAGACGTTAAATCTAAGTCTTTTGGCGTATTTTGAAGTGCAAATCTAAAATTACGTGTTTTATTTATTTATACCTAAAAAAAATTAGCTTAGGTCAAATTTTTGCTGGAAAAAAGTTGTCCTGATTTTCAACTCCGACCAAATGGTAACCCTATGTACAAAGCTAGAGCAATATCGCTTTTATTAGAAATATTTGGATGTTCAATAGTTATTTAGGATTTGAATTAGTGATTGAAAACTTTGGTTGCCTATTTTGAATTTGGTTGTCATTGTAAGATTCGCCCTAATCACGAAGTAGTCCGGACATTTATGAAACACAAAAAATGACTTCAATTGTATACAACATTTTGAATAATAAATACACAGTATTTATTTATGCTATGTTTACACAATTTTGAATATCTACGGAGTTATTCAGTTTTCGTGTTGTTCCATTTTTCATGGAAATGAATTGTTTTCTAATCATTTTTTTATAGTAACGAATGCAGAGCGTTTAAAATTAACGTGTGGTTTTATCAAAGAACAGTTTGAGAATGATGAAAATCTTTTAAACGTCCAAAAAGCAGTGATTGCTTAAAGCTTATAGGTTCCTTTGATATCACCTCCTCTCAATCGTGTAGTCCAAGGTGCATCTGTAGTTGTTGGAATCGATTAGAGTCCAATGACCTCGTAAACATGTTAGCTAACTGGTCTTTGGTTCCAAACGCATTCACTTGAATTCGTCCTTTTGCGATATAGTCACGGATGAAGTGGTGTTTGACATCAATGTGCTTGCTTTGTTTCGTCTCCAAATTGTTGGCCATTCCAATGCTACCTCTATTGTCTTCGAATATGACAACTGGTGCTTCTGGATGCTTGACATTCATGTCTTCAAGGATTCCAGCTATCCATATGGCTTCCGCAGTTGCAGCACTTAGAGCAATGTATTCGGATTCGCTGACGAAATAGCGACAGTAGTATGTTTCTTGCTGCACCATGAGACTGTGGACCCAAACACTTTGAAAACGTATCCGGACACGGATTTGCGATCTTCGTTGTCGGCGGCCCAATCAGCATCGGCAAAGCCAATAAGCGGACGATCGTCGTTGCGTTGAAACTGCAGTACGGTTTTGGCACTTCCCTTTAGGTAACGGGCGATCCTTTTCAAACATTGCCAGTGTGCATCTATAGGCTTCTGTTGGTAGCGCCCCAAATACTCTACTGGGAAACAGATATCCGGGCGAACACATAGCATGACATACATTATGTTACCTAGCATTTCTCTGTAGGGTTCTTGAGTTGGTGTTCCTTCTCGTTGTAGTTGTAAACCTTTCTCCATTGGCGTCTTAGCAGCATTGCATTCAGCCAACCCAAAACGTTCGACGATTTTTGCCACGTGCGCCTCTTGCGAAAGTTGAAGGGTTCCAGCTTCCCGATTGTACAACAACTTTATCTCAAGAAAGTGGCGGGCTTCTCCACAATCAATCATGCAAAATATCGTTGAGAGATTTTTCTTCAAACGGATGATGAAATCCAAATTCCTCCCTAAAATAAGCAAATCGTCCATCGATCGTAGCATCGAGGAGCATCTGTAGAAGATGGGCCAGCAGAATTGGCACTGTAACCGGTAAAGAAATTTAAAAACTTACCGGGGAGTTTGCGCTCCCGTTTGCTGCGCCTCAACGTCGCTTGTCCCTGGGACTCGGGTTATTCTAGTTGCAAAGGGAGCGCCCCGGTGTCCACCGTCTTTTCCGCGTCGACTTCATCATCAGTAATCAAGAGTACCTCGGAATCAGCTGCTTCCGGTTCGTCAACGTCATCGTCATCATCAACAAGATTCTCAGGTAATATTGGTGCCTCATTTTGAACAACTTCCCCCTCTTGCTCGTACGGTACAATGATCAGCGGTAGGTCTGCTTTCTTGTCAGAGTTGGCTTCATATGGGAATAAGGTTTCGTTGAACCTTACGTCACGAGCAGTTACGATTCTTCTTGTTTTCTTGTCCCACAGTCGGTAACCGACCATGATGGCTTCATGACTTTTGGTATCCAGTTTCTTCCGTTGCTGATTGGGGATCCAAGTGAATGCCTTGCACCCGAGAATTCGAAGTTTTTCCAGACTTGGTTTCTGACCGAACCAGCATTCAGCTGGTGTCATGCTTCTCGGAATGGCTGCCGTGGGTTCTATTCACAAGGTAGACAGCAGTTAGGACGGCATCTGGCCATATCGTTTTCGGGACACAGGAATAGATTTACATCGTGCGGATTTTCTCGACAATGATTCGGTTGAACCTCTCAGCCATGCCGTTTTGTTGGGGTGTATATGCGACAGTCGCCTTGACTTGGATACCATTCTGCGAGTAGAACCGCTTTTGCTCATTAGAAAAATACTCACGTCCTTGATCAATTGTTAGTTTCGAGATCTTCATGTTGAATTGTGCCGTTACCAAGGCCTCATATTCACGGAGTCGATCAAACACCTCCGATTTCCTTCTTATCTTGAACAGCATTGCGAAATGGGTATGGTCATCGATAAAGGAAACGAAGTACTTCGAGCCATCCCAAGCAGTAGGTTCGCATATGTCCGAATGGATTCTTTCCAAGTGCCTTGTCGCTCTCGAACGAGTGCCGTTGAACGGAATTGTGTTCCCTTTACGCACGCTTCACAGAATTCAATATCCGCTTTGAAGTCAGCACCTTCCCCAAGATTGTTACTTACGATTGCTTTCATACCTTGTTGACTAAGATGTCCCAGTCTTCGGTGCCATAAATTGGTTGCTTCTGTTTGACACATATTTGCTGAAGATGTTGGAATTTCCACCTCGATTTCGTACAGGTTGCCTCTCAGATTCGCAGTAGCAATCACGTTATCATTCTTTTTGAGAATAAGAAGTTCAAACTTCTCATACTGAGCATAAAGCTGTTATGAAGAAGGCTAAAGTTCCACCTATTGTGGTGTTTGTAGCAAATTTCAAAGCATTTCGATCAGAACTTTCATCATTTCTGTCGGATGTAAAAGTTAATTTTCAAATTGGCCGCCAAGGCGAAATTCGTATTTTGGCCGAATCTTTTGATGGCCATAAACATCTATTACAGTATTTGACTGAAAAGATGTAGAAATTTTATTCTTTTGATGCAAAAAACGAGAGACCGTTTAAGGCTGTTTTGAAAGGTCTTTCAAATGATCAATCTATAGATGAAATTAAAGATTGTTTGTCAGAATCACTTGGTTTTGCCCCCAACCAAGTAATTTTGATGAAACGAAAGGCAAATGCCAAAATTAATCAAATTGGAATACACCAAGAAAATTACTTAGAACATTTTGATCGTAACAAAGTACATAATTTGAAATGTTTGGAAAAAGCACGTGTTTTATTTAACGTGCGAATAAAATGGGAAAATTTCAAGAGACATGGAGGAGTCCATAATCTTACGCAATGTCGGAATTGTCAAGCCTATGGTCATGGAACTCGAAACTGCCATATGGCAGCAAAATGTATGATTTGTGGTGACACTAGTCACACGAAAGATATCTGCCCCGTGAAAGAGACCACTAATAGTTTCAAATGTGTAAATTGTGGGGGAAATCACAAATCTAATTTCTTTAATTGTCCTGTAAGGTCAAAAATTATTGCTTCCAGACAACGTAGGTATTCTAAACAACCTGTTGTCAATGTGGGTAATCAATACTTTCAGGCATCAATACTCTTCAGGCATCACCAGCACTTTCATTAGCAGGTGTGCCTGTAGGTAATAATTTAAATTCAGATAACAAATTTCAGACAAATAATCCTGTTCAGGCAACACCAGCCTGTTCATATGCCAGTATCCTTTAAGGTAATATTTCAAATTCAAACAGTAACAAACCATTCGTGTTTGGTGCTGAAAAGTCACCCAGTATTGATTTAGGTATTCCAACACCCGAAAAGATTGATTACCTACAACAATCCATGCTGCAGTTAATGTCCGCTCTGTTGAACTGTAACTCGATGTATGAGACTGTTCAAGTAGGTATGAAATTTACAACTAATATTTTTATGAAATTGAAATTCTGCAATGATTTTAAATAATGCTGTAAATTTTCTAAATTGGAATGCTCGCTCTTTAAAAGCGAATGAATGAATTTTTCAATTTTTTAACAGTCCACGATGTGCATATTGCAGTTGCGACTGAAACGCTTTTAAAGCCAAATATCAAACTAAAAAAGAACCCAAATTATATAGTTCATAGGCAGTGGTGGGCACCATTCCGCTAATTCGCTAATTAGCGACGCTCAAATTCAGCGATTTAGCGATTTCGCTAATTTTTGAGCTGGTTTGCGAAACTGTTAGCGTCGCTAAAATTTTGGCCTTCGAAACGCTAATCGCTAATTCGCTAAATTTTTAGAGAAGCGACAATAGAAATATTTAGAAAAACTGTGAATTGCTGATGGCGTACGTAAATTGTTTCGAAAGATGAACATACTTTACTGCGAAAGTTACTTTTGTCAGTTTTTTACCATAGAATGGAGTTCCAGTTATCGTACAAGCCACAGGAGCATTTTGAAGAACAAGCACAAAGTCTAGATTAAATTTTCGGCACACCAAGAACTTTGGTAAATTGCAATGCGCTTGAAATTATGACAACTTTGGTTCTACTTTTTCGATTCAGATAATAATTGAATTTTTATGAAAACATTCCTAAGAGTATCTATTTTAAATGCAAGCTAAATAACTTTTGTTCTTCTTGTTTTTACAAAATCAAATATGAATACCGTTCCGTGAACCTCTTATTGTAAATACTTAGATTTAAAAAGTAATTGTTTTCGTTCGTTTAACCAAAAAAGATCAAAGTGGTCCAAATCTTTCAAAACACGAGCAATAAATATAGCGATATGACTATTTACATATTAAAAAGTTAGCGATTAGGGAATAGCGAAAGTTCCGCTAATGTGGGTTTAGCGTTTAGCGATTATCGAGCTGAATTTTCCGGTTAGCGGCTTAGCGATTAGCGTCGCTAAATTTTCGATTAGCGGTGCCCAGGTTTGATAGAATTGATGTTGCCGGTGGTGGAGTTGCAATAGTTATCCACCGTCGAATAAAACATCGTGTTTTACCCCATCTTGAAACCAAAGTTATCGAGAGTTTGGGAATTGAAATTGAAACAAGTATTGGCATTTTATTTATAGCCGCAGTGTATTTGCCTTTTCAATGCACTGGTGAGCGAAAAAATTATTTCAAGGGAGATTTGCAAAAGCTCACAAGAAATAAATCTAAATTTTTAATCATTGGTGATTTTAATGCGAAACATCGATCTTGGAATAATGCTCAAAGCAATTCCAATGGAAAAATATTGTTTAATGATTGCTCGGCTGGATTTTATTCAGTTTTATTTCCAAATGGTCCTACATGTTATTCTTCTATTAGGAATTCATCTACAATTGATTTGGTACTAACAAATCAAAGCCATTCATGCAGTGATTTATTAACTCATGCTGACTTTGATTCTGATCATCTTCCCATAACATTTTCTATTTCCCATGAAACTATTTTAAATCCCACTAGATCTGTGTTAAATTATCACAAGACTAATTGGGATAGATATCGTTCTATGATCGGAGAAAATTTGAATGATGACATTATTTTACAAAATAGTGCTGACATTGACAGAGCATTAGAAAAATTTAGCAGCTTAATACTCAATGCCCGGAATTTATCAGTTCCTAAGGCTCGAGTAAAATTTAATGCACCAATTATTGACAGTGAACTTCAACGTCTTATACGTTTGAAGAACATATGGAGACGTCTATTGGTATTCCAAAGATCTCGTGATCCTGATTTGAAAATTATTTTTCAAGAATTACAAAAGGGAATTAAACATAGATTCACTCTCTTGCGAAATGTGAATTTCATGAGAGAAGTTGAACAACTAAAACCTTATTCAAAACATTCCTGGAAGCATTCGAAGGTTCTTAAGAAACCTTCGAAGCCCATTCCAGTCCTTAAAGATGGTGATTGCATTTTTCTAACGAATGAACAAAAATCTCAAAAACTTGCTCAGCAGTTTGAGAGTGTTTATAACTCCAATTTAAACGTAGTAAGTCCTATTGAAAATGAAGTAAACCAAAAGTATGATCAGATCACCACCCAAGAATTTCTTTCTGAAGAGGTATTGAAAACAAACTTGAATGAGGTGCGAAATATTCTCAAAAAATTCGGAAACATGAAAGCACCAGGAGATGATGGGATTTTCTATATCCTCATCAAAAGACTTCCCGGAAACTCTTTAAATTTCTTGGTAAAAATTTTCAACAGATGCTTTGCACTAGCACATTTTCCTACGAAATGGAAAAATGCCAAAGTCACTCTAATTTTGAAACCCGAAAAGAATCCAGCTGACATCAAGTTATCGACCAATTAGTTTACTTTCCTCTATTAGCAAACTTTTTGAAAGAATAATTCTTAATAGAATGATAACACATATTAATGAGAACTCAATTTTTACAAAATAGCAGTTTGGTTTTCGCCATGGGCATTCCACCACTCATCAGTTACTTAAAGTAACAAATATGGTTCGAACTAATAAATCTGAAGGCTATTCGACTGGAGCTGCTCTTCTAGATAGAGAAAAGGCATTCGACAGTGTTTGGCATGAAGGTTAAATAGCTAAAATGTCAAATTTCAGTTTTCCGCCTTACCTCACAGAAATGATACAAAGTTACTTAAGAGCCAGTTCGCGAGAGGCGCAACCGCATGTTGTTTTGATGTTCTCCGATTGGGCTGAAATTTTCAGCATTTGTTTGTCTATTCAAGGTAGGAAGCTTTGCAAACTTTCAATTTTTTTCATTGAGGTTTAGAGTACTTCAAAACGCATGGTAACAATATAGGGTAAAGAGGTAAATTGACGAAAAAAAAACGCATTTTTCTTTTAAAAATTGTCAATTTTCAGGGTCATCCTACTCTTTTCAACATCGCTAGAAAAAATTTCTGAATATGGCGTTTTGTAGAGCAACTCAAGAGCTTTGATGTCATGTATAAGCCAAGTGTGCCAAATGGGGTAAAACGGCCCTAGAAGGTTTTTTTCCAAAAAACTGCCAAAATCACTAGAATCACTTTAGTTCCTGCTAGACTTAAAAGATTTTACTTAAAATTTGGATTATTACTGTACCTTACCAGAACTACCTACTTCACCAGAAGATACGCAATTTGGGGTAAAACGTTCCTTGAAGATTTTTTTTTTCGAAAAATGCCGTCAAAATCACCAAAACTGCAATAACTCGGGTTAGACTTGATAAATTTACTGAAATTTTAGATTATAACTCTAGTTAGATACGAACTTAAGGGTAAGATGACAAAAGTGACAAATAAATTTACATGACAAAAAAAAATATTTTTCTTGGAAAATACTTGGCGATTTTCAGGTTCTGGTAGAGTAGGTAGCTCTGGTAAGGTACAGTGATAATCCAAATTTTTAGTAAAATATTTTAAGTCTAGCAGAAATTACAGTGATTTTAGTGATTTTGACGATTTTTAAAAAAAACTTTCTAGGGCCGTTTTACCCCATTTGGCACACTTGGCTTATACATGACATCAAAGTTTTGAGTTGCTCTACAAAACGCCATAATCAGATATTTTTTCTAGCGATGTTGATAAGAGTAGGATGACCCTGAAAATTGACAAATTTTAAAAGAAAAATGCGTTTTTTTCGTCAATTTACCTCTTTACCCTATATTGTTACCATGCGTTTTGAAGTACTTTTAGTGTAGAATAATACCACACATTTTTAGAAAAATCCATCAAGTCTAGCAGGAGCTATTGCACTTTTTAGTATTTGGACGTTTTTGGACAAAACATTTTCAAGGGCCGTTTCACCCCACTTAACCTCAAAGAAAAAAATTGAAATTTTGCAAAACTTTCTACCTTGAATAGACAAACAAACGCTGAAAATTTCAGCCCAATCGGAGAACATCAAAACAACGTCCCTCAGAAAGGCGGTTGCGGCTCTCGCGAACTGGCTCTCAACTGAGCGCACTATTCAGGTTAACTATCTAAATGGTAAATCTAATATAATGCCTGTTAGAGCTGGCGTGCCTCAGGGGAGTATCTTGGGCCATATCTTATATAACATTTTTACTTCTGATCTTCCTGATTGACCACCAGGTTGTGAGAAATCTCTGTTTTGTGACGATACAAGCATTTCCGCAAAAGGAAAAAGCCTTCGTGTTATATGCAGCCGGCTCCAAAAAAGTTTAGATATATTTTCTTCATACTTACAAAAATGGAAGATTTCCCCTAATGCTTCTAAAACACAGTTAATTATTTTTCCTCACAAGCCAAGAGTATCATTTCTCAAACCCACCCATAACCACGTTATTAAGATGAACGGTGTGGTCTTAAATTGGTCTGGCCAAGTTAAATACTTAGGGCTAATTTATGATAAGAATCTTACTTTCAAGGAGCACATTGAAAATATCCAGTAAAAGTGCAATAAGTATATCAAATGTTTATATCCTCTTATCAACAGGAATTCTAGACTTTGTCTCAAGAATAAACTGTTAATTTACAAACAAATTTTTAAGCCAGCAATGTTTTTTTTTAATCAATCAACATTTATTTGACACGGCACAATACATATTTATGTTTTACAGAGCCAATTATTTCTAGTGTCTTACTTTATAAAGTATCTTATAAACTAAGAGCACAGAGCCGTAGCTACTCCGTTTCGCGTGGGGGGGCAGTAAATTTTTATTTAATAAAACGTTATTTTTTTGTGGAGTAAGCCGTTTAAAACCGTTATGTGCTCGACAATAAAAGGATCTTTACGCGTCCAACGGAGTTCTAGGGTACTCACAAAATAAAATTCTTATACCGTTTGCAGTTTTCGTCCCATTTCGATTGTTTTAGCACCTAATGATTCAGAAGCTCATTTGTTTTCAAATAAGCGTTAGGGGTGTCCCGTAAGAATTTTCTTACTCCCGAAAATCCGGTTTTCCGGGTTTAAATTTCTGGAAATTCCCGGAAATAAAGCAGGGATATAAACTGTATCATTTCTGTCTTACAGTGGCGAGCCAGCTTGTGATTAAAAACCTCCTTATCAAAGAAAAAAAATCTACAAATTTTAATGAGTTTGCTAACTTAAATGAGCAGGTTTACATTGGGTAATTGAGTTTCAGGGGACCAATTTTTTACGCAGGTTCAGCTAGTTTTACTCTAACTGAGTAAGAGCTTCGTACATTTACTTATCATATCGAGCTTGTATTCAAATACCCAGCCGTAAAAATACTCACCTCAATTAACGAGTAATGGAAGATATACAGTAGGGCACCAGTGAGATGTATGAAAAAAGGTCATTCGAATATCGTTTAGCGGTAGGGTTCAAAAGTCCCCATGAAATTTCAGCTAAATCGGCCTTTGGGAACACGTCCCTCAAAGCGATCAATGTTTCAACTTTCTGACTGATGAAATGCACAGGTAAAAGTTTATGATATCGTAGATATCGAATTTTTTTATCCAAATGTCTGAAAGATGCATGAAACGTCGAGATCTGGTGTACCTTATCGGTACAAAAATTTTTTGGATGATTTTTTTCGAGAAGACGAAACTTTTGAGCCCTATTGTTAAACGAAATTCGAAAAATTGATTTTCATTGGCACCCTAATACACAGGTTACGGCTAGGTATTTGTATTCGAGCTCGACGTGAAAACCGCTATTGATTAGCGTAACGGTGTATATTTTGGTTCAAGAAGAAAATGTAGTCATGAAGGTAGAAACTTAAATTAACTGAAAATATGATGGAACCCACAACTCTTCAAAACTGTGTATCTTCCACTTAATTTTTTCAAATGTCTTGAGGGTGCGACCATGTGCGATCGAAAAACTAAGAACAGAAGAGAGTTATTAAAAGTTCTACTCTGAAGCAACAAATGCATTGAAGGAATTACAGCGTTATAAATCCAGCTTCGAGAGTCGCCGACCGATGTCAACCAACGATACTGAGAGAATCTATTCGCGAATAAATACTGAAAGAATGGAGCGATTCAACTGTCAGCCCAAATTTTAAATTTTACGATAGGCTTTGTTTGATCAGTGTTTACCATCAGAACCAGGTAGAGTGTGGAATGCCTAGTTCAAAGTCCGGTCAGACTACAATTCTTATAGTCTGATTTTATTTCGGACCGAACCGGAACAGAGTGGTTCGGGCCAGGTAACGGTCTGGGTTATGCTTCCGAGATGTGGAAAAGCCTGGCCAAAATATATTGAACTGAACATGAACATGAACCACAAGATCATATTGCAGGAAGTTAGAATACTGGCTCACCAAAAGATTGAAGAACTTATCCTTTTTGGCATGTTTGCTCGACCAAAAAATTTACTGATACCGTTAACATTAAAAAAACTGGTGACTGCTTATTATAATGCTTATTGCTGATATTTCAGATTTTTCTTTTGGATTTTTTCACCTAGTATCAATCACATACATGAGAAAATTGCGTGGTGGGGCAATACAAACGCGTGGGGGGGCTAAGCCCCCCCGGTACCTACGGGCCTGTAAGAGCAAATTTTTTATCCGCGCTGCCGACTACGAGCCAAAATCAAATCTAATTAAATCATGTTAACATGTTGTTTCTGATCAGTGATTCTATGTTTTTGTCCGTTGGTGTTCAAGTAGCCATATGGTGTGTGTCATTGAGCCACGATGTCACGGAAGGCCTCGGGTTCTCGGTCCTGACGAATTCGTGTGGGGGTCAGATGATGATTCCAATATCGAGGTCCAACGTGTTCTTGTCTTTTTGTTGAATGTAGACGGAAGGGAGTGGGACTAGACTGGGGCTTGGATGGATTTCAGGAAAACGGATATGAGGGACATGTAGGGTAAGTCACGGCTCGCCAAGACATAACGAACAGGAACAGCTGGCAGTCTTCCTCCAGCCCGAAGGGAATCTATCAATTTAGACCTGGCGTCACGATGTACATGATACATGACCGAACAATATGCTCTATGTCGTGATAACCTTCACCACAAGCACCGCTTTCGCTGAGCCCAATACGACGGAGATGCGCGTCAAATTTATAGTGATTAGACATAAGCCGAGCCATCATGCAAATGAAATCTCGACCTACATCCAATCCCTTGAACCACGGGTTCGTCGATACCTTGGGTACAATGGAATGTAACCACCTTCCCAGTTCCCCCTTGGTCCAAGAATTTTGCCAACTGATGATCGTTTTTGACGTACAAATGCGATAAATTCATTAGAAGCAATTGGTCTTTCATAAATTTCACCGTTTGTTGCGCCCACCTTAGCCAAAGTGTCCCCTTTCTCATTGCCCGGTATCGAGCAGTGAGAAGGGATCCACACTAAGGTAATCTGAAACGATTTTTCGGATAAAGCACTCAGATGTTCCCGTATTTTCCCCAAGAAATACGGAGAGTGTTTAACATCCTTCATCGAACGGAGAGCCTCAATAGAACTGAGACTGTCCGTAAAGATGAGGTAATGGTCCGTGGGCATTTTTTCGATAATCCCTAGGGTGTATTGAATTGCAGCTAATTCTGCGACGTAAACAGAAGCAGGATTATCGAGCTTATGGGAGACGGTTAAATTGTTATTGAAGATACCGAAGCCAGTGGACCCATCGAGAAGTGATCCATCAGTGTAGAACATATTATCGCAGTTGATGTTTTGATATTTATTATTAAAAATTTTTGGGATCTGCTGCACGCGTAAATGATCCGGGATTCCACGAGTTTCTTCTATCATGGAAGTGTCGAAAATCACAGTGGGATCAGAAGTATTAGATAAGCTGACACGATTTGGAGTATACGAGGAAGGATTAATATTCTGGGACATGTGATTGAAATACAATGTCATGAAACGGGTTTGGGAAATTAACCCATTATGGACCGGGTGTTCGGTTTTCTGAACAGTACTTTAGAAATTTTTCACGAATAACTGAGATAAGATAAAAACAATACGTCTTCTGTGTATGATAGCTGGGAATGTTGGCTACAAAAAAAATGTACTGGACACCCCTTCCCAACCATCCCGTAGGGTGGCTAGCGTTTCGCGCAGATGTGTTCAAAATCACATTTTTTCATTATAACTTTTAAAACTGAAAAATGTAATTGGAAGCTATTGATATTGATATATTCTAGTTACTAATGGATGACTTTTATTTTGTACCATTTATCAATACTCTACGAGCATTACAACGCCCGTGCCCCTTGATCGAAAATGACTGTTCGTTTTTCCGAACAGTGGTCCTATAGGTGCTGGATTGGTTTCGAATGTTTATTTTATAGTGCGTCAATTATTAATGTTTTATGTGGACTGAATCTGTATTGATGCTATCGTAAGTATCAGTTTCATGTCTTTTGATTACTTTGCTCGAAGTATATCTATAGTGAATTCGATCTTCATGTTTGGAAATCAAGATGAATCGACGCCGCGCATGGACGATGCATGAAGTTTTTGCTATACTGGACGAAGAGAGTGATGATGAAGAAACTTTAGCTATACAACGGGCATCTGGAGTAAATATGGTATATATTCTCCCTCCCGTTGACTTTAAGTATTAGACAACACTTTCCAGCTAGAGCTCACGATGAAAAGTCAAGAAGATGCAGGCATTGTCACAAACCCACAATATTCATCTGTAAAAAATATAATGTTCATGTACATCCTAAATGTTTTGAAGCTCTTGAACCACATAAATAATAAATTTCAATGAAATCATATGATTCAGGATTCATTGATTTGTTATCACACATTGGCCCACTGTTCGGAAAAACGAACAGTGAAATACTCGGTTGTGGAAAGTCGGAAAATTTTTTCTTTACCATTTTTTTCTTGATGAGAACAATACAAGCCTGTGCTGTGAAAATCGCGTTGGAGAAAAATCAGGATCTAGGTCAAGTCCATAATGGGTTAATTCGACTAGCCTTTCAAAATTGTCAATCACAGGACGGTTCAAAACCTCACATTTGATAAGAATACGAGAAGATAGACTCCAAAAGCGGTCTTCTAACGGAAGAACCCCAGCCAGAACTTCCAAACTCATCGTATGGGTCGACTGCATGCAACCCAAGGCGATACGCAAACAACGATATTGTATTCGCTCCAGTTTGATCAAATGTGTGTTTGCTGCGGAGCGGAAGCAGAAACACCCGTACTCAATTACAGACAATATCATTGTTTGGTAAAGCCTTATCAGGTCTCCTGGGTGGGCTCCCCACCACGATCCGGTTATTGTACGAAGAAAATTCACTCTTTGTTGGCATTTTTTCATCAAATACCTAATGTGACAACCCCAGGTGCCTTTAGAGTCGAACCAGACACCAAGATATTTGTGTACCAAAACCTGAGAAATCGTTTTACCCATTAATTGTGTTTGAAGCTGAGCAGGTTCATGCTTTCTAGAAAAAAACTACTATCTCAGTCTTCTCCGGAGAGAATTCGATACCTAGCTGTAGAGCCCAAGCAGACAAATTGTCCAAGGTATCTTGCAATGGTCCTTGCAGATCGGCAGCTTTGGCTCCTGTAACAGAGACCACGCTGTCGTCTGCAAGTTCTCTTATCGTGCATGAATTTGCCAGACATTCGTCGATGTCATTTACATGAAAATTGTAAAGAAGGGGACTTAAGCATGAGCCCTGGGGAAGACACATGTAGCTGATGCGGAAAGTTGCCAAATCACAATGCGTAAAATGCATGCATTTCGGACAACAAATTGTGCAAAGAAAATTGTTTAAAATTGGAGAAAATCCTTGTCGGTAAAGTTTATTCGAAAGAATGTCAATAGAAACGGAATCAAAAGCTCCCTTAATGTCCAAGAACGCAGACGCCATTTGTTCTTTGCGAGCATACGCCAGCTGAATATCTGTTGGAAGCAACGCAAGACAATCATTCGTCCCTTTGGCACGGCGGAAGCCAAACTGAGTATCTGACAGTAGACCATTTGATTCGACCCAGTGGTCTAAGCGACGGAGTATCATTTTTTCCATTAATTTCCGGATACAGGATAGCATTGCAATCGGCCTATAAGAGTTGTGATCAGAAGCTGGTTTCCCTGGTTTTTGGATGGCGATCACCTTCACTTGCCTCCAATCCTGCGGTACAATGTTTTGCTCCAGAAACTTATTGAACAAGTTCAAAAAGCGCCTCTTGGCAGTGCCGGGTAGATTCTTCAACAAGTTGAATTTGATTCTATCTATCTCAGGCGCGTTATTGTTACAGGACAGGAGGGCAACTGAAAATTCTGCCATCGTAAAAGGTGATTCTATCGCGTCGTGGCCCGGAGACGTATCGCGAACAAAGTTTTGCGCAGGAACACAGTCCGGACATACTTTCCTGGTAAAATCAAATATCCACCGACTTGAAGACTCCTCGCTTTCGTTGACCGTTAAACGATTCCGCATTCTTCGGGCCGTGTCCCAAAGAGTGCTCATCGATGTCTCTTCGATGTTTCGTTTATGAACCGACGCCAATACCCGCGTTTCTTCGCTCGGACCAAGCTTTTAAACTTGGTTTTGAGCTCCGAATACCTCCGAATAATATTCCTTGGCATCACCTGTATCCCGAAAAGCTGAATACGCGTCGGATCTCTTCGTGTAGACATCAGAGCACTCTTTGTCCCACCACGGAGTAGGAGGCCGTTCTTTGATCGTTACGCCGGGATATTTCTTCGTTTGGGCTTGCAACGCGGCGTCGAAAATCAAACCCGCGAGGAGGTTGTATTCTTCAAGTGGTGGATGATGTTGAATCGACTCGACCGCCTCTGAAATCACTTCCTCGAATAACTTCCAATCGACATTCCGTGTGAGGTCATACGGAATGTCAATTGGTCACATGCGAGATGACCCGTTAGTAATTGATATAAGAATAGGCAAATGGTCACTACCGTGAGGATCGAGGATTACCTTCCACGTGCAATCCAACCGTAGCGACGTCGAACATAAAGATAGATCCAAAGCGCTTGGGCACGCTGGAGGTTTCGGGACACGTGTCATTTCATCGTTGTTTAAAATTGTCATATCGAAGTCATCGCAAAGGTTATAGATCAAAGAGGAGCGGTTATCATTGTAAGGGGAACCCCAAGCCACACCATGAGAGTTGAAGTCTCCCAAAATCAAACGCGGCGAGGGGAGAAGTTCTATTAAATCAAAGAGCAGCCGTTGCCCAACCTGTGCTCTGGGAGGAATATATATATATATATATATATATATATATATATATATATATATATATATATATATATATATATATATATATATATATATATATATATATATATATATATATATATATATATATATATATATATATATATATATATATATATATATATATATATATATATATATATATATATATATATATATATATAAATTTCAGACTTTAAGCAAATTTTGTCTGTTTTTCGAATAGTTGCTTACATTTTTCAAAAACACCTGGCATCTCTGATTTTCCGTAATAATGATCAAGAAAATCTGGTAATTTTTCATAGACCTGTTTCAAGTAGCAGGCAGAGTATCGATACAGCTGGTATCGATGCTCCTCCCTCGATATCGACCAGGCATCGATACTGCCAGGGAAAAATTATACTATGCTATACGATACTCGAGTATCGATACTTCTACAATTTTTGGCCAATGCTACCAGGAAGTACTGGGAACTCCTTCTGGGCCTTCAAATTTCCAAGCCCAGGAGAAGTTTGCTTCGGTTTTTTCCGCAGCACTTTTAGTTTTGGTTGTACTTTCCTTTCCACTTTGGGAAATCCCAGGACCTTTTCTGGGAAGTTTAGGTGAGGAAAGATTTTTTCTTTTTCTAGACTCCCCAGGAAGGTGTTCCCGTAGGTGGATCGTCAGAGTCGGTTTCATCCGAAGACAAGAGATCAAAGGGGTTCGCTGTTATGGTAGAAGTGGTCGTGGTCTCTTTGAGCATATCAGCGTAAGAGCGCTTTGAACGCTCTTTAAGAGACCGTTTTAATTTGTCCTTGCGTTGTACCGCGCACGTGGAGAGCTCATGCTGATTCTCCCCACAGTGGATGCATTTTTCAGCATTTCCATTGCAAGAATCCTCAGCATGGTTTTCCCCACATTTACCGCATCGTGCCTTATTGCAGCAGTAGGCGGCTGTGTGACCTAACTGCTTGCAATGAGTACAGTTCATTACACGGGGCACATACAGCCGCACAGGCAGACGAACTCGGTGAATTGAAACGTGGGTAGGAAGCGCGGATCCGGCGAATGTGACACGATACGAGTCTGACGGGGTATACGTTTTCTTACCTCCTACGAGTGATACTGACCGCAGTTGTTTTACATCAAGTACTTTTACCTCAGGTAGGCTACTGTTCTTGAAACAGCCCACAGCATCCTTCAAGAGGCACTCGATGGACAAACTTGAATCGGTCACAACACCGTCGATCTCCACATCTCGCGCGGGAACGTACACGCGATACTCCCTCGTAAAGAGCTCCGAACAAGCTATATCATTGGCCTGTTTCAAGTCATTCACCACGACACGGAGCTTGTTTGGCCTGACATTCGAAATTTCAGTCACTGCATTGAAATGTGACGTCAGGTCCTTCGAAATTTAAATTATATTCAGTGATTTCGACTTTGATCCTGCTTTCGGGCGGAAATACACTTTAAAAGGGCCTGTCTTTTGGTCCGGGTAAAGCCTAAAACGTGGAGAAGGTGAAGAATTTGCAGAGAAAGAGGGGGCAGGAGGGACAGGGTCAGGAGGACTCGGAGACGGAGGATCGGAGGATGGGGTATCCACATCCATTGCGCTTAAGTTAGCGCACTGGCACACTGGACAAGAAACACGTACCTCTTCTTCTTTGTTTTGAAGTTTTTGTTGTCTTCAACAGCAAAATCACCGAATCCTACGGTGCTGGAGCGAGCAGCTTCGCAGCGACACAGGTATACAATAGGATGACCTTCAAAGCGGAATATCTAATTATCTGCAGCAGCACAGCACCATGCAAGCAATGCCTTTTCTTTGTTGTTTTGTTCACACGCGGTGTATAGCGAGAAAATCACAAAACGCGTCCGTTATTGTTGAACGTTCGGGACAGAATGCCAGCAATGTTATATGCAGTTCCCATCTGGACAAGTTGTTGTGCAGCCAGGAAGAAGACACTTCAAAGGATTCAGAATAAACTTTTGAAAATGATTTTGAAGCCTCCTCCGTAGTTTATCACGAACGAGCTACATAGGCTCACTAATGTAGAAACATTAGAAAATATGTCAAGCCAAATTATCAACAAATTCTGACAAAAATCGTTGCAATCCTCAATTGCAACGATTAGCTCACTGTATAATCAGTGAGATAGTTTTAAGTTTATTTCAAGTTTTGTTTTATTCCTTTTTTCTCTCCTTAATAATTTTCCTACAATTACATTAACTTAACTGCGAAAGCTAATAATATTCAATAATTTAAAAAAAGCGTACAAATATATATATATATAACAGTGTTGAAATGTCACCATTTGTGGCAGAATACACAATATTAATTTTGAATAGATATTTTAGTACATGAATAAATCATTACAAACTCCCCCCCCCCCCTATTAAAAAAAATTCTTTTGGAGAATTGCAGATGAGCCACTGAAGGTTACGACAATACCCGTCTTTACCAGCTTTTTCACCGACATCAAGTTGTCGCGAAGCTCCGGGGCATAAAGAACGTCCTTCATGTTCAGCAGCGTATTCTTGTTGCTTCTGCCTATTATGGTTCCCATGATCTTCGATACTAATGTTTCTCCATCCTTTGCTACTTGAATCACGACAGGTTGCTTTATCTTGCGAATTGTCGAAAACACAGCCAGATCGTTCACTAGGTGATCGCTTGAACCGGAATCAAGCTTGAAAACTACCCTTCCAATAGGAGCCTTTTCAATATTACGGCTTGCAACGAATGATACGGCATTCCGTTGCTCAACCGAATTTGCTTCACCACCTCTTACTCGACAATCCTGTTTGAAGTGGCCTCGATTGCCACAGTTATGGCACTTGCCTTGAAACTCGAAACTCAGCTCTACCTCAGGGATATTTTCCAGTGTTGTGACCAATGGATCGTATGTATTCGGTAGGGTCTGGAACAGTAAAATGACCAAGTCAGCTTCATCGACCTTTGCTCCAGCAGTTTTCAATTGCCGGATGAGATCCTCGAACACCAGCAAATGGGCCTTCATGGAATCTCCGTCCCGTAGCTTCTGTCGATTCAATTGCTTCCTCACCAGGTTCTGAGTTTCCATGGACTTCTTTTATAGGTATTTTCAAGAGCTGTCCACATTTTTTTGGCCGTTCTTTTCTAGCAGATGACACTCGTTGGCAAGGAAGCCAACTAGATAGGATTTCGCCTTCCGGTCCGCTTCTTCGAACTTCTTTTCAGCTACAGCAGCAGGCGCATCTTCAATCAGCGTATTCAAAACTCCAATGGAATCCAGGAACATTTTCACTCGGAATTGTCAGTGCTGAAATCCTCCTCCACCGTTAATGCGGGATTCCGCATACAGCTTGGCGTCGTGGGCTTTCTATAACCTTTTATAATAACGAATGCAGAGCGTTTGAAATTAACGTGTGGTTTTATCGAAGAACAATTTGAGAATGATGAAAATCTTTTAAACGTCTAAAAAGCAGCGAATGCTGCCTTTGCGATTGGTTCCTTTGATATCATTTTTGAATTCATTTTAGGGAGCGTGGAGATCTCTTCCTGAAGCGCAATGCTGACTAAATTTTTAATTCGATTCGTATGACTGATGGTGACGGTGTAAATCCTGGGAAATAATGAAGTGCATTACATAAACCGAGATGGTGTTAAATTGCATGTTTATGTTTAATTTTATAAACTTCCACCATAATTGATCATTATTTTGTTGACCATACAAAAAGTTTGTGACCCACCAATTGAAAATCACTGTGATAAAGCAATGGAGCATTCTCAATTCATTGTTCAGCAATGAAACATGAAAAACGTGTGAAAATAAATATATCCTTCATTATACCTTATTGCAACACCTTTAAATGTGTTATCTTTCTTGTTCGTTTGGCTTTTGACATGTTCGTTTGGCTCACACCATTCTCTTCGCATATCTCTCCCTCTGAGTATCGCTAGGCAGTGCTCTGATCAATCCTTTTTTCTACCGAACACAAAAATATTAGTCATTCAATTTCATCTTACCCGTATTATGCGAGACTTCGTACACCGTTCGTCTCTCCGAGCTATCGCGTTCAATTTCGTTTTCCGATTGCAAAATAAAACGGACGGGCATTACGATCATCTCTTTTCCTCTCTCGTGTAGAATCCTCGCTCATCTCTTCGCACTACTTTATGACGATTTTTTCGCATTTTCCTTTTGTTCAATATCCATTGATTTTTAGTGGCAATGAACGACCGGAAAAAAAAATCATTGATCGGTGCTGCATTGCTTCTGATGCGTATACTCTGTTACAGCGTTTTAGGACAAAAAGTACGGCCGTAAAAATACTGTTGCGTCCTGCGCTGCGAAGGCAACTCGCTCTGCCGCAGGTTAATGTACAGCTCTACTCAAGGCTGTACATTAATCTACGGCAAGGCGAGTCTATCGCAGCGTACGACTGGCTGTCAGAACGTTCAGAACTGCGATCAATGACTGGTTTTCAGTCGCTGTAGCTGCCTACAGATGCTACACACTATCTTTTTGTGGTTGTTGTTAATATTTAGCGATTATGGAAAAGTAAGGTGTTGAAACTGTTTGATTAATTCTTCATACATCTCGCAAAGCATCGATGGAAATCAAAGCATCGCGTTTGGACATGAGTACAGTCTGGTTTTTTTACGCGGAGGATACGTACTTCGTAAAAAAACCGCGTTAATTCAAAAATCCGCGTAAAAAGAAACAACGTTTTTTTTAAATCCGCGTAAAGTAGTCCAGCAAGAAGAGCTTTAGAAAATACCCGAGACGCCCTAGAACCAGTACTTAAAATTGTTCTCTTTGACTAGGGTTACCATTTGGTCGGAGACAAAAATCAGGACAATTTTTTTCCAGCAAAAAATTTATCGAAGCTATTGTCATTTTTTGTGGTAATAATCAATAAAACAGGTAATTTGAGATCTGCTTTTGAAAATACGCTAAAAGACTCATATTTAACGTATTTGTCTAACGATTCAATTTTGCAAATTTGATTTTTTTAGCGTTAGTAAATACCTTAAAATATGCAACACTAGTCAACTGTTTGAAATAAACTTAACAATTGTCAAAAAACGTTTAACGGTTAACGACTAAACAATTTCTCTCGTCAAGATTCAACCAAAGAAAAAATTCGTTCAAAATTTTCTTCCCGGAGTCAAGATGAAAGTACTGAACAGTTTGCTCGTTTTTTGAATATCCGGCATCATTCAGAAAAATCAGCACAAATGCTAAAATATGAAAAAAAAATCAGGACGCGCCAAATGGGTCTCAAAATCAGGACATGTCCTGCTTAATCAGGACGGATGGTATTTATGCATAACGAATCAGAAAAAAAATTGACTGAAAAATTAGCCTACTGATAACGATGGATATAAAAAGTATAGAGTATATATCGGCCTATCTGTTGGGCCAATGATATAAGCGAAGCAAGAATCTGAATAAGCTTCGAAAAAATATAAATTACAGCCGCGCGCAACGCAACATATCACTATAGGATTTCAGGCGGACAAAAATCGGAAAAGTGACTGTCGCCAATCTATTTCTCTATATTTTTTATAGAAAGTAGACACTCTAACTAAGAAAAGTTCCAAATTTCAAGACTGTAGCAGGTACTATGCCTGATATATCGAGATATGAAGATGAAAAATGTGAAAAAATGCCTTTTTCTTCGAGAAAAAGTAAAATATATAAAAACAATATTTCGCACATATTAACAGAATAACTATTGAGTGTACTATATTTTTGTAAACGTTATTGATTGGGCTTTCAGAAAAATGTGTGGTTATGTGGTTTTATGGGTGAAAAAAGAAGATAAAGCACAACCAAAAGAAGAAAATGAAAAAAAATCATCATTTTCAACTTTGTTGGACGGCATCTTTTTACTCCCAAGAGCTCCCGGGCTAGGTTTTTTTCAAGTTTCAGGTGTCTACTAACGAATTAAGAAGAGTCTAGCTGCGACCACCTGCGACAAAGCGTTTAAAACCAGCTTAAAAATTTTTGATTTTCATAGGAAATATTAAAAATCTGCAAAAAAGTATTTTGATCATAATAACATAATTACTATTGAGTGTATCATATTTTCATTAACGTAAGTGATTAGGCTTTCAGGAGAATGAGTGAAAAAAAGATAAACAATAATAAAAAGAATAAAAAAAGAAAAAAAATAGTTATTCTCAACTTTGTTGGCCGGCATCTTTTTACTCCCAAGATTTCCAATGCTAGGTCCCTGTTTTTATTCAAGTTTCAGGTGTCTACTAAAAATTTCAAAAAAGTTTAGCTGCGATTACCTGCGACCAAACGATTAAAACCGTTTGACAATAAGAAGAAAATGAGAAATATCATTATTTTCAACTTTGTCGGTCGATATCTTTCAACTCCCAGGGTTTCCAAGGCTAAGTCCCTGTTTTTATTCAAGTTTCAGGTGTCTACTAACAATTTCAAAAAAGTTTAGCTGCGATTACCTGCGACCAAACGATTAAAGCCGTTTGACAATAAAAAGAAAATGAGAAAAATCTTTATATCATTCATCAGGCTCGCATTGCTGATGTTATTCTTTACGTAAGAGCAGATTGTCGAGTGTTTTAACGAAGTTAAATCCCTCGGCTCCGGTGATTTTACGAAGCTAAATCCCCCGACTTGTGTGTTGCCGAAGTTTAACCCTCTAGTGCCCAAGCCCGTCATTTGACGGGGTTCAGTGAAATAAATAAAAGACTTTGATAAATACTTGACACATGTTTATGGGGGTTTATAGTGATTTTAAAAAACCCGTCCAAAAATTAACTTGGGCACTAGAGGGTTAATGCACGGTGCAGGGGATATAGCATTGCACACGCCCACCGGTGAATTGGCTTTTACACTTTGTGCGGTCGTTCTTACACATCACGCAGTGCAAGTTGCTCATTGCTCACAATGATATGCGTACGAGATTGATGAATCGTGATGTTTCGGCAAACTTCGGTTTTTCGCGAATCAGTTTTGATGCGCTCAAAGAACCGTTATTCATATCCTTGAGCCGTTCGCTCTTTTGTATGAATCACTATCATAACCTAACTCACCTGTTATTACCTACACTTATAGTTTTATTGATGTGCCGTAATGCAGCAGCCATTATCAAGTAAGTTAAGTGCAAGTGAAAAGATGGACGAAAAATTGTTTTATTGTGTGAAGCGAATTTAAATACAGCAGAAAATGTGGCGAAAATCTTAGAATTCGTGTGCGGAAGTTATACAATTAACGTGGATAAATATAAAAGTCTTAGTGACAAAATAAGGAGGGCGGTATTAAGGTATAAATCAAAATGGCAGGAATCTTTCCGCAATAAGACGAGATTTAACGCACGTTTTTGAACTTGGCTCGACGGAGACTTTGGCATCGAGGAATTCATCGAAATGGATCACAACGATAACCCAGTAGCATGTTCGTCTTCGAGCTCAGCGGCAAAAAGGGGACGGCGGCAAAAAGGGGACGGGGACGGACCTTTTTTGGAGCTAAGCGATAGAGGAAAACGCCGCATCATCGACAATGAAACAATCGATCCAAAAGTGGACAGCATTGAGAAGGCATTACTAGTAGCCAGACGAACGGCCTATCATCAAAAAGAAGTAAATCTGGTTAAAGTCATTGGCCACATCTTAAGAAATCAAGAAAGTTCTAACAAGATGTTAGCCCAATTGACTGATCAACGTGGGAAAATGTCAGCAGAAGAGGCCTTTAGTATACTCTTAGAAACAGGATCGAGTAAATTTCAATACCAAGTTTACCATACAGAGTCACCATCGAGGTTTCCTTCTTACTCGGTTATAGGAGCAGTAAAGAAGACATGTAGCCCTCCTACAGAGTTCATCGAAGAAACAGGGTCAAAAATAAAAGTAAAATTGCAGGCATTATTGGAAAACACAGTGAACCGAATAATTAAAATAATCGACGTAGAGATCATTAAGTACCTGGACTCCAACGAGCTAGATTCTACAGAATTGGTTCTTTTAAGTAGCTGGGGCATGGATGGTTCAACTGGATATTCACAATACCATCAAGCGCTCCCAGAAGGTTGTAAGGATGACTCAGATGTGTTTTCATCAACTTTAACTCCCATTCGGTTATATGTACACAATAATCAGAAGCAGATACTGTGGTTTAATCCCATGCCTCAAAGCATTCGATTCTGCAGACCAATCATTCTTGAATTCATTAAAGAGAGTAAAGAGATAATACTTGCCACAAAACAGGAGTTAGAAAAAGAAATGGGTGAGTTGGCACCAGTTGAAGTAGAACTTTCGAATGGCAAGTCAATAATTGTAGATTTCGATTTTGTATTGAGTATGATCGACGGAAAGGTTCTTACCTACATCACAGGAAACTCATCGATGTCGAATTGTCCAATTTGTGGAGCGACGCCCAATATAATGAATAGTGCAGAAAATTAGATGACAGCTTTATATCACATGAAGGTGCATTGTATTATGGAATATCTCCACTTCATGCATGGATACGGTTCCTTGAATGCCTACTACATATATCATATAGAATGGATGTAAAAAAATGGAGAATTGAAAAACCATTGAGACCTTTGTATGACAAAAGAAAAAAGTATGTACAGGTACAGCTGTACGAAAAATTTGGAGTAAGAGTAGATCAACCAAGATCGGGTGGAGCTGGAACTAGTACTACAGGCAATATTTGCCGACGAGTATTTTCCAATCCTAAACTTTTAAGCAGCGTCCTGGGCATCGATGAAGAGTTGGTTATGAGATTTCGCAATATTTTGATCACTATCAACTGCCGAGAGGCTATAAACCCGGAGAAATTCGATATATACTGCAAGGAAACATATCGACTATACCTTCAAATGTACAGTTGGTATAAGATTCCAGCAACTATACATAAAGTTCTTGCTCATGCTGGACAAATTATTATGCATTCTCCAGCACCACTTGGTACATTAGCGGAAGAGGCAGCAGAAAGTCAGCATAAACAATTGAAAAAATATCGAACCCATCATGCAAGGAAACGATCAAGATTAGACAACTTACATGATGTTTTCATTCGTGCCATGAATGAATCGGACCCATTCATCAGTTCAATTTGGATAGCAAAAAGAAAACAGAAAAAAGTATCCCTGACTTATCCAGACGTCGTTAAAGGTTTTTTAATATTCGAAGACTCAGAAAGCTGTTCAACAGAGGCTATCAACGAATGCAATGCACTAGAAGAACTTATGGAAGCTGTGGATGAAATTGAAGAAAATTTCGTAAAAGACGTTATTGAAAAATATTCTAAAGAAGATGAAAGTGAAGAAGATTGAAACAATATACGAAAGAAATTAAAACAACTATTGACAAGACTTTTTTTATTTTCACAATAAAAATAAAAACTTTGGCGTTTTATTTCATTCCTTCAAACTGTGTATCCATCAGAAAATTAAATTATATTATCTCTGTCACATAGTTGGAAATCCCTCAAATTTCAGATTGCTGCTAAAAATATTACAAAATAAAAAAAAAATAATATGTCGCTTTTTCATTGTCACCCTTTTGCAAGACTGGCAAATAAAATTATACGGATATAACTTTTCTGGCAAGTGATCAATCTCTGCTTTTTGGAGCATAATTGAAGCACATTAGAAAAAACGTGTTTTTCGCATATATTTCACTCTAGAACGCCTTGATCGGTATTCACCAAACTTGACACACATGTTCCTTACACACTAGAGGTTGTCAAAAGTCTATTAGAAATGGTGGGGCAGCCACTGAAAGGGAGAAGCGCTGGATTCCAAACGAATCCATCTTTTATTTCCTCTTTGCATATAAAAAAATACTCCCCTCTATTTAAATTTAACCGTAATATAGTCACAAATGATCCTAAGTAACTTGGTTTGTTCATAACAAGTAGAAAAAATACCAGAAGTGAAGAAAAAATGATGAAAATATTTTTGTCCGCCTGCTTGTATGGAAACGTCCCATAGTGCATATGAGCCGTTGCGGGACAGAGTGGTCTAAAGACCATTTTTTTCGAAAATGAGTTTTTTGCATAAACCGCATCTACTCAAGAAGCTAAAGTTGGGAGATAAGGAAAATTTCGGAAAATCGAATCTTAAAGCTGATTTATTCCGTGTTGAAAATTCGTCCGAAACAGAATGGCCGTTTTGTTTCGGAACAGAGTGGTCTATGTACATAAATCGATGTAATACTATCATGTAACACGTAGCATATTACATATGATAAGGAACATGCCACTTGTTTTGTACATGTCACACGTGATATGTAACATGTTACACGTAATGTAACACGAAAAATGTAACATGTAAAATATTATGTAATATGTAATATCTTGTGTTACATGTAATGTAACACGTGAAATCTTACATGTGACATGCTATATGTATCATATAACATGTAACACTAGCCATTTCATACGATTTACCGTGCGGCAGAGCTAAATGCCACCACGGGTCGGTAATTGGCGATTACCGAAGGCCACGGAAGTGCTCACTGCTAGCAAGCAGTCCCGGACCATCAGCGGGAGCTAGCCTAGGTCGTGGCGAGATTCAGGCACTGGGCCGCTGAATTCTCGCAAAAGCCACACTGGCCGGAAGCAGCTCCGACGGAGCGAGTAGTGCCGCTCCCACCACCCAAATGCACTATACCGCCCATTGGGACTGATGCCAGTAATGTTCCCAATTACGGCAACTGGTCGCATCACTATAGGATAAGAGTCGGATTTCGTTTTCGTACCATGATTTTGGGCTGGCACCTGTGCCGAGCTCCCTGAGTAATGTCGTGTGATAACGGCTTGAAACGGCGAGATTACAACCGGTGCAGGGGTCTCCGTCCCGTAAAACCTGGCAGGCCTTCCAGTACGTTCCGAGTCCATTGCCGGGTGGGAACCCGGCAGGAGTAGGATCAGATGTCTTTTCCTGACTTGCGCCGGTCGGGGGTGTCATAGTTGCCCATAAGGCGCTATGGCAGCCGCCCCTAGCCATGGCCTCACTGCTCCGGCATAGACTACCTTGGGACCATTTAGGCGACTACTCCATTATGGATAAGGATAGCGGCTGGTAGGGGGACCCAATAAACAAAAATGTTCAACTCAAAAACAAAAGAGACGGGTGCGGAGGGGTTACCAAATCCCTTCGCACGAGGTGGCATCCAGCGGTCTCCGCAGAAGAAGGCAGAGACGGATGCGGCGAAGTCTGGAGGTGGAAAAACGGCGCATCCGTCGGTGTCCACACCAGACATCTCGGTAGACGGTCCCTTGCTAGTCAAGGCCGTCGAAAGGTGTATGGACACGCGGCCAAGAGTGGCGGCGCTGTCTGAACAACTCGATGCCATAATCGAGTTCTTGGCGAACAGGCGAAACATCGCTGGCGACCTGAAGCAGAGCCTCCTCCTGCTTCGGAGCACCATTGATGAAGCCAGAAAGGAGCACGAAGAACTCGTAGCTCGGGTGAAGGCGGCCGAGAAAGCGGCCAGGACCGGGAGGGCGACTGCATCTAAAGAGGTGCAGACAGACGCCCCCTCGTTCGCGTCGGTCTGCTCCACGGGGCAGGTCGCTAAGCGAACGAAGCAGCCCCCGGGGGAAACGGCCCCCGGGAACACCAAGAAACGATTGGTCGTGCTACTCCCACGGGAACACACGCCAACCGGTTCAAGGTCCACCGCGGAAAAGGCACAGGTGGAGGCTACGGGCAACCCTTGGACAACCGTAGAGGGTAGGAAGCGTCGGGAAGGTGCGACGCGACATGATGGCGGAGCGGCCAGAGGACCAAAAAAGGTCAAAAAGGCGCGGAGTAGGGGTGATGCCCTCATACTCAAGACGGATGGGTCGAAGTACTCAGAAGTCTTGAAGAAGATGAGGGGGGAAACCCAGCTCAAGGATCTGGGGGCGGATGTGCGGAGTATCCGCCGATCTCGCACTGGCGAGATGATACTTGAGCTCCGGAAGGACGCCAAGAACAAGGGGGCTACCTACAAAACGGTAGCTGAAAAGGTCCTAGGGAAGGAGGTGCAAGTGCGGGCACTCACCTCAGAAGTGACTCTCCAGCTTAAAAACCTGGACGAAATCATTGAGGGGTGCGACATTGCACAAGCCCTAAAAGCGAAGTGCGGGGTGGAGGTGGCTAAGGAGTCAATCCGCCTCCGCAAAGGTCCGGCGGGGACCCAGATAGCTACCTTCCGACTACCGTCGGCGGACGCTAACCTGGCCCTGAAAGAGGGCAAGTTGAAGGTCGGCTGGTCTGTATGTCCTCTGGGCATACTACAGCAACCAGACATTTGCTTCCGGTGCTTTGAGGGCGGACATAAGTCCTGGACCTGCAAGGGGCCCGATAGGAGCCAGCTGTGCAGGCGATGTGGAGGTGCAGGCCATAAAGCAAAGGACTGTGTGGAGTCTCCCAAGTGCATGGTATGTTCCAGGAAACGGGACGCCAAACACTTTATGGGAGGCCCCAGGTGCCCAGCCGGTAAGCCGGCTGCGAAACCACGGGCGTAAGGGTGACGCAACTGAACCTGAACCATTGCTTCGCGGCTCAGCAGCTGCTACACCAAGCAGCCACTGAGTCGTTGTCGGACATCACCGTCATATCGGATCCCTACCGCATCCCTCCCGGAAACGGTAACTGGGTTGCGGATAAGTCCAGTTTGGCGGCCATATGTACGACGAGCAAGTTCCCGGTTCAGGAGGTTGTCTCAACCTCAGAAGAAGGGTACGTAGTTGCTAAGGTAAACGGAGTGTTCTACTGCAGTTGCTATGCTCCGCCAAGTTGGTCTACCGAAAGGTTCACCCAGATGGTCGACCTCCTATCCATGGAGCTAACGGGCCTAACGCCGTTGGTGGTGGCGGGCGACTTCAACGCTTGGGCTGTTGAGTGGGGAAGTCGCTTCACGAACCAGAGGGGCCAGATCCTGTTGGGGGCTTTTGCAAAGCTCAACCTAGATCTGGCCAACGTTGGGAACAAAACTACATTTAGCAGAAATGGTGCGGAGTCGATCATCGACGTGACGTTCTCCAGCCCAGGACTGATCAAGAACTGGAGGGTAGACGATGGCTACACTAATAGCGACCACCAGGCGGTCTGTTATAGTGTAGACAACAACGAGAGGCGGCAAGCGACGGGTAGAGCCAACACTCCGACCGTTCGCGGGTGGAAGACATCGCACTTTGATGCCGAGGTATTCGAAGAGGCAATGAGAAGGGAGCGCGAGGGGGGCAGTTGGATCCGCCCGACTGCTGACCAACTAGTTGCTATGCTATCGCGGGCGTGCGACGCCACCATGCCTAGGACTCGCCAACCTAGGAATGGAAAGCCACCGGTTTACTGGTGGACGGACGCGATAGCCGACCTTCGCAGTGCGTGCCTCCGTGCAAGACGGAGGATGCAGCGTGCGCGAAACGAAGAAGAGAGGACAGAGCGCCGCGCAGCATTCAGTTCGGCAAGATCGATGCTAAAGAGTGCGATAAAGGCCAGCAAGAGGGCCTGCTTCGATAGGCTATGTGCGAGTGCCAATACAAATCCGTGGGGTGACGCCTACAGGATCGTAATGGCCAAGACTAAAGGCGCGCTGGCGCCTGCAGAGCGATCACCAGCGATGCTGGAGCGTATCATCGAGGGACTCTTTCCACGCCACGAGCCAAGTCCTTGGTCTCCGGCAGTCGAGTCTCACGTCCGACGTTCCAGTATCTCAGACATAGACCAGAGATGGTCGGCCAACCTGCCGAGCATCCAATCCGTGAGCGACGACAGCCGTGTCGAGGCAGGGGAGGAGGCAAGGGTTACGAATGAGGAACTCATCGTGATCGCCAAATCCCTAAAGGTGAGCAAGGCACCGGGATCGGATGGTATCCCTAACCTGGCGATCAGGCTGGCGATAAAAACGGCCCCCGGGCTGTTCAGGGCAGTCATGCAGAGGTGCCTGGATGACTGTCTCTTTCCGGACAGGTGGAAGCGGCAGAGACTGGTCTTATTGCCGAAGGCTGGGAAACCGCCAGGGGACCCATCGGCATATAGGCCTATCTGCCTGCTGGACACCGCGGGCAAGGTGCTTGAGAGGATCATCCTCAACAGACTGGTGAGGTACACGAAGGGTGTACACGGTCTGGCAAGTAACCAGTTCGGCTTCCGGAAGGGCAGGTCCACGCTGGACGCAATCTCTTCCGTCATCAAGACGGCGGAGGTAGCAATCCAGCGCAAGAAAGGGGAATACGCTACTGCGCAATCGTCACGCTCGACGTGAAGAATGCGTTCAATAGTGCCAGTTGGGACTCCATAGCGCTCGCGCTCAGGAGCATCCATGTACCGGTGTCGCTGTACAAGATTCTGGAAAATTATTTCCAGAATCGAGTACTTGTTTACGACACGGAGGAGGGTCAGAAGTGCGTCCCAATTACCGCAGGAGTTCCGCAAGGTTCTATCCTGGGCCCGGTGTTGTGGAATGTCATGTATGACGGAGTGTTGAAACTCAAGTTCCCTGTAGGGGTTGTGATCGTCGGCTTTGCAGACGACATAACGCTGGAGGTTTACGGCGAGTCTATCGAGGAGGTCGAGTTGACGGCCGCGCACTGTATACGCAAGGTCGAGGACTGGATGCGCTCCAGGAAACTGGAGCTCGCGCATCATAAGACGGAGGTCACGGTTGTGAACAACCGTAAATCGGAGCAACAGGCGGTGGTCAGAGTCGGAGACTGCACCATCACCTCGAAGCGATCCCTGAAGCTCTTGGGGGTTATGGTGGACGACAAGCTCACGTTCGGGAGTCACGTCGACTATGCCTGTAAGAGGGCCTCATCGGCTATTGCAGCACTATCTCGTATGATGTCCAATAGCTCAGTGGTTTATGGCAGCAAGCGAAGACTTCTTGCCAGCGTGGTTTCGTCCATACTTAGGTATGGTGGGCCAGTGTGGTCCAGAGCGCTAGGTACTAACAGTTACCGTGGTAAACTGGAAAGTACCTACAGGCTCATGTGCCTGAGAGTTGCGAGTGCGTATCGTACGGTGTCATACGATGCAATCTGTGTCTTGTCCGGCATGATGCCTATCAGCATCGCCATCAAGGAGGACAGAGAGCGTTTCGACCAACGTGACACAAGGGGCATACGAGGTACCAGAAGGTCATTCTCGATGCTCCGCTGGCAGCGGGAATGGTCTAACTCCACAAAGGGCAGATGGACGCACCGACTCATACCGGAGATATCCGGCTGGGTCGGGAGACGACATGGTGAAGTGAACTTCCACCTGACACAAATCCTGTCAGGCCATGGTTGTTTCAGGCAATATCTGCACAGGTTCGGGCACGCGGTGTCCCCCATGTGTCCCGAGTGCGTGGAGGAGGAGGAGACTGCTGAGCATGTCTTCTTCGTATGCCCCCGTTTCGCAAGAGCGAGGAGCAACATGATGGCTGTGAGCGGGCCTGGCACTACTCCGGACAATCTAGTTCGGAGGATGTGCGACGACCCGGACATCTGGAACGCGGTCTGTGCGGCCGCCTCTCAGATTGTTCTGGAGCTGCAACGTGTGTGGCGGGTCAACCACCAACACGCCAGTGGTAGCTAATTACCAGTCTCCAGGTAGTTAGCTAGGAGGTTATAAGAGTAAAGAGGGTGCATCACGCACAAAAGCCACTCCCCGACGTAATACTTAACCGTCGTTCCGGGAAGACCAGGGCTGGAGACTGGAGGGGTTTTAGTGGGTCGGGACAGGGATCAGTAGGTGTCTGGGCGAGTGTAACTACCCCAGCATCTCTCCCCTAGTCTCATCCCCACACCCTGAGTTCTCTTCTCAGGTGTCTGTTTGCAGATTTCCCCGCCACCTTAAAAAAAGAAAAAAAAAATAAATAATAATACGATTTACCGTAATTTTCTTTGTCATTTACCGGGTTTGTGTACATAGACCACTCTGGTCCGAAACGATTCGAGGATTCCAGTGAATATATATATATATGAAGTCAGAGTGGTCTATGTACATTGGTGAGATAAAATCACCGATTTGTTTGAAAGAATCCGTTGAACAGAATTTTATTCAGAGATTTTTCGAAAATTGCTTCTTCTGAACAATTTGCTCGATGGCACATGAACCACTCTGGTTCGCAACGGCTCATATGATATAATGCTAGCCGCGTTGGCAGAAGTAAAAACACTATTTGCGCCTGTCGGCGCTTTGCGACGTATAACTTCGACGGATTTCAGCATTTCGCATGAAGAAATATTCCAACTATGTCTCCACCTCATTTGTCCTCAAGCAATAATCGCTAAACATCAACAACAACTTCTCCACCAAAAAAACGTGCATCTGTAAGCAGTGCCCCAATCCCATCCGATACAGCGGAAAAAAGCTTTCATCGACCGTTTTTTGACCGTTCAGACAACCAGTCAAGAACGAGAGAAAGGAAAATAAAACACGCCACATCCCAGTAAGAATTGTCAGGCCGATGTCGGACCAATTCGCGTCCGATTCTCCGATAGATCGGTCCTACAACGGGTCGACATTTCGCTCAACATCGGTCCGATGTCGTGCCCAAATGCAACAAAAATGTCGGAGATGTCGGACCAGGGTTCATTCGCTCCTAGGGGTTCATTCGGCTTCGTGCGTCGCGGGCGATAGGGAAGTTTAGTTGTGTTTGTTTTGAAGCAAGTCCGGTGCGGCTGGCATGCGGACTTGGTCAAAACAAACACAACCAAACTTCTCCTGCCGCAACGAGATCACGATGGCGGGGTGTGCGATTCAAACGTCATTGTATGCGACGCAGCAACGGCGGTGTGCAGGTTGCTTTGTTTTGATTATTTTGATAGCGCAGTATTGGATTAGAGCGCTTCATTTATTTTAGGATGGTGCATGATAAATTATTTTTATCCACTATATACAAATGGATTTACGTAACGCAGATTTCATTGATATTATTCCCGCCGTTACTGAGGTGCACAATAAGCACCATCATTTTTAATCGTTTTAAATCAAGAAAGTAAGCGGTGACATGTACGTTTTATTGCAAGAAAATATTCGTAGAATTCGAAGCAATAAATTTGTAAAACATTTAGGGTTTCTTAATAGTAAAAATTGTGATATCATTCACATAACGTAAAACGTGGTAGCGGGGCTGTGCGATTCAAACCTCATTGTGTGCGATGCAACAACGGCGATGTGCAGGTTGCTTTGTTTTGATTATTTCGATAGCGCAGTATTGGATTAGAGCGCTTCATTTATAGGATGGTGCATGATTAGTTATTATTATATAACGCAGATTTTTTTTAAATTATTCCCGCCGTTACTGAGGTGCACAATAAGCAACATCATTTTAAATCGTTTTAAATCAAGAAAGTAAGCGGTTACATGCACGTTTTATTGCAAGAAAATATTCGTAGAGTTCGAAGCAACATATTTGTGAAACATTTAGGGTTTTTCAATAATGAAAACTGTGATATCATTCACATAATGTAAAACTTGGCGACGGGGCTGTGCGATTTATACATAGTGGCGTGACGCAGCAGCGGCGGTGTACACTTGTACAGGTAGATTTGTTTTGATTTTTTTTGATAGCGCAGTATTGAATTAGAGCGCTTCATTTATAAGATGATTCATGATTAATTTTTTTTATCTACTATATTGAAATGAAAAGACGTAAGGCAGATCTTATTGATATTATTCCCGTCGTTTCTGAGGTGCATAATAATTACAATCATCTCAAATCGTTCTTAATCATATAAGTAAGCAGAGACATGTACGTTTTGTTGCAAGAAAAACTTCGTAGAGTTCGAAGCAATAAATTTGTAAAACATTTAAGGTTTCTCAATAATAAAAATAGTGATATCATTCACATTACGTAAAACGTGGTGTACGACGCAGCAACGGCGATATGCAGGTTGCTTTGTTTTGATTATTTTGATAGCGCAGTATTGGACTAGAGCGTTTCATTTATAAGATGGTCCAAGATTAATTGTTTTTATCTACTATATAGAAATAAAAATACGTAACGCAGATCTTATTGATACTATTCCCGCCGTTTCTAAGGTACACAATAAGCACCATGATTTGACCATGATGATCGTGGTCCCCGTGGCCCTGTGGTTAGCGATGTCGGTCGGCTAGACTAGCCCACATTGTTGTGATATCGGGTTCGATTCCCGATCGAGTCGAGGAATTTTACGAGCTGGAAATTTTCTCGACTCAGCACTGGGCCACGGTGTATCGTTGTATTTATCCTTTGGCAAAATGTGCTAAAAACAATTACGATTTTTTAATAATAAAAAATTTGATATCATTCAAACATAAATAAAACCTGACTCTTCTTCGTTCAACCTTCAACGTTCACTCTATAATTCGAAATTCAAAGCTATGGCATGTGGTCTTTTATATTGATATTCAGACGAGACATTTCAGGAGAAATAATAGGTATTTGATTACTAAAGTTATAATTCACAAGACTTCGAAAAATATAACAAACCATGACTTTTCATGCTTGATTTACCTCTAAATCAAAATCTGAAGCGGTGATGTGTTTTTTTCTTTTCTCTATAATAGAATGTTTGATATTGTTTCGGATCTACATGTGTGGGAAAGTTATGGTATTTTCTTTACTAAAAACTGAGCTTATCATGCAAAATCATGTTTTTTATGCTCAATTTAAATTAAAGTTCATAGAGATGATATTTGTTTTTTTTTTTCTACATTAAAATGTTCGGAAAGATATTTGAGGAGAAATATGTTTCACGCATGTTTCACGTAGTTTTGCGATTAATGATTTTTAATGCTCAATCTACCTCTAAATCAAAATCAAAAGCAATATGTGATTTTTTTTTCAACTTAATGTTTGTTGATGATTAGGAAAGACATTTGAGAAGAAACAACAGGTACCTGATTAAGAAAAATTGAGATATTATTCACTACATAAAACATTCATAATGATGATATTCAATGGAATTTGAGATTTTCGAATTTATGTGGTTTTTTACGCTAAATGGTGCACTAGATGCGACATTATGCGCATTATGCAGAAGGTAAAAATCTTATGTCGCAAGTCATTGTTTTTGATTTTCAGCTGGAACGGTATAATATATGACAAATGAATGTGTGCCGCCAATGTCAGACACATGAAGCTATTTCATCAAATACGTAACTACAAACAATGTAGCCATCGTGATTGATCTTGCAGATTATTAGTCCTAAACTTAAGAATAATAAAGAACAACCCCAAATGGTCATCCCATATCAACTCCAGCTGCCATATTTAATTTTGTGATGGTAATTTCCGGTTTCTGGCGAACATCCCAAGATGGTCAAATACAATCCAATCTTAGTATTCTCAGAAACATAATGATGCCCAGAGGCCAGAAATCATTCCCAATAGCAATTTCGAACTTCAATGACGACGCTGGTGTCAGGAATATAGCCTAAACTGTTATTTGGCCAATAATTTCAATACTTTCAGAAGTAGAACCCCTGTTCACTAGTTTCTAGCTGCTTTTTTTCTTACCAGCTTTGGGTCGTCACTTGGGTCTCCAGTAGAAAACTCAATCGGGCGAACTTTCAACCCACCTATACTGTTGGTCACTGAGCGAAATTCACAAAACGTATACTATGGAGCGGAAATAAGTCAAAAGGACTCACAATTGATTTAACAAAGAACAGCTTGAAAATTACGAGACCATACAGTTTTTTTTATTAAAATTACTTTAAGCGGGAAGGAAGAGTTAGTAAGAATTTGATTTACTTGCGCATATCTTTTCACGTTTAAACGCCCGTCGAGCAAACCGCTTGCAGGGGGGAGGAGGGGGTAGATGGGTTGGGTGGTTGGGTGGCTGCTTTGCTGCCTTCGAGATGCGGTGGTTTCGCTGGTCGGATCCGGTCTTCTGGCCAGCTATGCGTTGTAGTATCGGACAAGGCGGCCTCGGTCACAAGGGTAGCACCGGCTTGTTGGTCGATGGACAATCGGCTGGTGGGTAACCCGGAGGGTGTCACTGTTGCACTATGGATGATTTCAACTGGCTTCAACTCGGCTTTCACCACGGTCACGGTTTTCAACGCCACGCCAAAACTAGCGTACAAAATGGCCTTCCGATTTGGCCACAAAGGGTCTCACTTAAGGCGTTATTCCGCCAAAACTTCGAAACTGGATCTTCAACGCGCGACTATACTTCTCCAGGTTATAATAAAGGTTATAATTCTGCATATTTGCTATCCGACCTTTTAATTTACAACCAGTCCGCTTTCCATCGTAGACCCTCCCTGCCGCGCACCGCCCCGTTGTTTGTACCCGACGACTCGAAACGTCTAGAAACTTATCGTTTAGTTTGACCAGGGTTTTATTTATCATTATTTAATTTTTTCGAACAATTCAACAATTTGAATTAACCTACGGCTTGTTTTCACTTAAATTTAAATTTCATATACATGCAAAATACAACAAAATTGTTTAAATAAATAATTGATATGAACTAACAATCAAAATAATTTATTTATAACAAATAAGCAAAATGGCACCAAACGAGGTTATTAAACGAAAATTAAACAAAACTCATACATAACAAAGTAGTATGAATATGCGTAATTTTTACATAGACATTTTTGACACGTGTAAACATTATACGTGTAAACAAACAACAGGCATCGTCAAAAACAAATTGTGAACCTGGAACTGCGGTTTGTTAACACTAAAAAAATTACAAAATAAATAGAAGTAAAGATCAAGCTGGCTCAGTGACCAAAGGATCATTTTATTGTGACCGTCAAAGAGTTTGGTCACACTCCAGACGTCATTTTGAAGGCGACTTGCAGTTTCTGTAGAGCAGCCTTAATCGCAAAATAAAATTGTATACCAGTATTTCTGAAGTGAATTGTGCTAATGCGGCAGAGAACAATAAAAAAAAAATTAAATTTCAATTTTGAATCTATCCCGAGCATCGCCGGGAACGTTCAACTATTTATTGATTTTGATATAATTGATTATATTCAATGAATCGGTTTTGAACTACCGCGAGTGTATTAGAAGTTATTGATTGTTCGGAAAGTTTAAACAATTTACATCGTTTGCCTTTTTTTTATTTTAGGATAATTAAAAAGTGTGTATCAATATCACAAAGTTGCATGTTTTTGAGTTCAGGAACAAGGAGAATAAATATAATTTTCATTTTTTATTCATTCTTCAATTAATCAGGGTGTACAATTTTTCTTAAAACGGCACAGAAATTTTATAGTTTTATATTCCATTTTTTAAATAAATTTGAAATTTTGAAGCTAAGAAAATCTTCACAAATTCAATCTTAATCGTTTTGTCTGCAAAACCTACAACAATTCACTGGGCTTGCGTGTTTGGAGTGTATAACTGCATAAATCCAGTTTATATATAAAAAAAAATCCGCTTTGCTTCAATTGTGTAGGTCATTCGCATATCCAGGTGCGACAGCCGAAGTGGTGAGGTGTCTCTAATTATTAATACAGCGCTATTTCGAACGTATTCACACCAAGCCGCTGTGCAATGTCCGACACAGTGCCGTGTTGTCGCCGTGCGAATGAAAAATATCGTTGCCGACGATATTTTCTGCTTCCCGGAGAGTGCATGGCAGTGAAATATTTTCGTTTTGCATTCGCGCCACAGCTTGGACACTGCCCGAAGGCAGTGAGAATAGCGCTTAACTCTGTTATTGTAATTCGCATATAACTTTATATAAACAACCCATAGGTGAATAGGTATGACAAGAGTGAATAGATAAAGGGGACTGAAGCAAGAAAATCCAAACGGACCGTCAAACGCTGACGGTACACGAGCAAAGTGAATAAACTTTACTACCACGCTAGACTTGTTAGCAAGGGTATTGTAATCATTAGAAAAAAGTTTACAATAATTTGAGTTTTTATTCTTTTTGTTTATTTTGATCATTCTATCATTTAAAAAAGCGTACAATCGATTGAATTGAATTTTATTCTGTTTGTTCATTTAATTAAATCATTTCCTGGTAGCAACAGATAATGTGTATGAACTCAGCGTTCCAATTGTGTAGGCTTGCTTGCCCGATCGATGTCGCAATCGCTGAATTTTTCGTATCAGTCTAGGAAGTAAAATTAAGGAAAAAAATAAACAATTGTTCTCATTACGGAAACTTTGAAATTTTACCAAGGTTCTCCCGCTGGAGCAATTTTACCGATCCCTTTCAATATTTCTGAGCCTTCCAGTTGATCATTGGACCATGTTGTAATAGTTGTTCCTAGAGTTTCCACGAAACTGCTTGGAGGCAACAATTCGGCAGCAGCAACAGTGGTCCCAACAGCAACAGTAGTCCAGCAGCAGCAGTTTCTGGATTAGGATTTACTCTGGTCAAATAAAAAAAAAACACACACACAAAGTAAGACAAACCTCTTTCATGTTCTCGTGCTGGTATGTTTCACTCAAGTTCGGCATTGGAAGCTTCAAGCGCACCCGGTATAGACCTCAGCTTCCTGTGGCTATGGCCGCGTACAGATTCCGCTCGTAATTAACATGAAGCTACTCAAAATGACAAAAAATACATTTTAGTCATCACTTGCAATTATTTTCTTGGTTACTTACGTTGCAAAGTCGGGTGTCTCCGGTAGTAAAATAGTCTACTGGAAGACAGTAAAAGTCAATTCACAGCTTTGCAAGAATCCGTGTGATTCCTTGGAAACTGCAGCGTATCGCCAAAGTGTTTATCTCCAAACGAAGTGCGTTGTGAAGAAGTGACCACTGTATCGTCGGATAATGACACAACTCAAAATTTGGAATATTTATTGTCGTAAATTATCATCTCACAAAGCATCTAGCAAAGCTATGTCCATATTGTTCCACTAACCAGTACAGAAGCTTATGGGACCACATTTCTCATGTTTTTCCCGAAACAAGTAGGTTGGCTGATCGTACTCATCTGTCTCATTGTTTTTCATTGGACCCTAGGAATGAATGCAAGATTTTTCTAAAACTGCAATACTTTTCAACTCGAATCGTGCGTCCTTTTGGTCAGTTTTATTGATGATAGGGAATTATTTTCGTTAAGAGAAATTCACACAAAGGTATAATAGAATTTAGAGTAAAGAAAAGGTAAGTAATGGGGGAGCCTGAGAATGAACCCATGTTTAATCCTTATTGATATCGACTGACAAAGCAGACTCTGTAACCTTGCGGCCACGCAGCTTCCGTCTTAAAAGGCTATGCACTTGTGCTCGCGATAAAAAAAAATATTTTTGTTGGTGTAGACAAACGTTATATTTTAGAAAAGTTAATGCACATTTATTCACGCATATCATGTGAAATTTAAAAAAAAACACTATAGTCATTGTACCAAAACATAATTTTTCCAACGTCACTCGCGGTGAGCATGTTACAGAAAGAACTTCTTATCAGAAACACAAAAACAAAACATAAAACAAAAAAAAACGAACAAATCCTGTAATTTGTACCTTTGCGCTGTACATGAAAGGTGGATTTTGCATGCTTTTTGTTCAGAAATGGTGATCGTTTTTCTAAAAAGTTTCGTTATTTAAGTGAAAATTTTCGGTAGGAAAAAAATGTAGCATGCTATTATTGTTATGAACAAAAAAGCAAAGCAAAGCCTTGGTGCTACATTCCGATTCGGAACTCGACCTTCTGTTTATTATACACAGGCTTCGCAGCCAACTGTTAAGTGTACAGGACAATTGCGGTGCCAGCGCTACGATCCTACTAACACTAACAGTCTCTCCCGAGCCGAGACTCGAACCTACGACAACTGGCTTGTTAGGCCAGCATCGTACCTCGAGACCAGCTGATCGAGTTAATGGTTCTTAACGCGCTTGCTATAGCTGTCAAATCGTGGGTATCTACTGCTCAGACGTTTATGATTTCTTGAGAAAAGATACTCTAGTCGAAAAAATCCGAATATTTTTATTGCTTTATATAAAGGTACATATCCTTTCATAAAATTCAATAAGAAGTATTTCGATTGTTTCAAATAACACAAGTGTATAAATACCGATGAATTTAGTATTGTTAAAAGCCATATGGTGAGCGCATACTTTACTTTTACTGATAAGTGGCTGTATCTGTTTTGAAAATGCAAAAAGCGATAATTCACATAATTATTTTATATAATTTAATTATTATATTTGCCCAGTGGAAGTCACTTCGATGTACCCAAACATTGAGCAATTTCGGATAGGTATTATGTAACATTGGTTTACCAACAACAAAAAGTACAAAAAGTAAAAAGTTTTGAAGCATTGTTTTCAGACACTCGGTCTTTTGAAAGATTTCTAATCAATTTTGAAACGACGTAAAACGAGCTTACCATTGCACCGTGGTTCAATAAGGCAAAAAGTGTAACTTAATTCCATAGCGCCTTTCATCTTCATATTTTTTTCCTCTGTATGCCTGAAGGGCACTGGGTACTGAAATGCCACTGCGACATTCTTGCTGATTGTCTATTGTGGCGGGCCCCGATTCCTGTGCACAGGTTACGGATTGCTCGTACTCATTGATGGAGTAGAACTGTTTTGTTGTAAACCTGTACCCCAATTAGGTACAACATAGTTGATCAAACTAATTACCTGTTTGGGATTGGAGCTCCACACTTGGTATGGAGTTAAAAGGTAGCTTCCTAAGAAGTTGTACCTAGAGGAAGCAAGAGCTTCGCAAGAGCAAAGCAAATGCTCTGAACTCTCTGGTTCAGATTTGCAGAATCGGCAGGTATCGTTCAACACTACGTCGATTTTCTTTAAATGATGAAAAGCGGGACAGTGTCCGGTGAGGAGTCCCGTGATTATCCGTAGGTCACTACGATTTAGACTAAGTAGCTTTCTGGCGGTTCCAGGGTTCGGATAGATAAACTGTTTAGCTTGGCTACAACCCTGTGCCTGTTGCCATTGGGGTACTATTTCTAGCCCTTCCCAAGTTAGTAGTTCGCTTTTGATAGCGGAAATGGACGTACCCAGAAACGGCTCGGGGCCAATAAACCGCTGAGCTTCTTCTTCATCTTAGCTTAATAGTGTCTTCGGAACAATTATTTGTATGAATGACCCGCATAATCACAAATTGTCAAAAAGTATGAAAAAGTTACTATACTAAAAATAAAAAAATTAACTTTTTTGTGTTAAGAGATAGAAGAATAGTTTATTCAGAAAAACTGTAGAAAATTCAAAAATATGAAACTTTGTTGAACAAATGAAAATCATATCTTTTTTCGGTACAAAGTTATAAAGTGTATTACATGGAACTTACTTGAAACATTTTGTACTTAACTTTTGTTAGTTGCATTTTACACGAAAGTGTTGTTCAGAGGAATTGTTAGGGCACATATAACACACATTTTTGTCAAAGACCGTATATCTCCAGGACTTTTCCTTATAAAGTTATATCATGTTTTAGCTTATTTATTCGATAATTTCAACAACGTATAGGTTAAAAAGGGGCAAGTGGAATCATGATGTCAATACTTTTTCTTGAAGTTAAGCTGAAGTACTATAAATTCCTTTAGGTTCCATTTGTCCCAATTCACCCATATAAGAGTACGGCGAACATATGTTACAGTATGTTTTCATATATCAAAAATACTAACTTTCTTGTGTTAAGAAAATGAAAAAAATATCAAACTTTGCTGAACAAATGAGAAGCCTATCTTCATTAGGTACAGAGTTACAGAGTATATTCTATAAAAGTTACTTAAAAGTTATTTTTTGCACTTAACTTTTATTAGTTACATTTTACAAGAAAACGTTATTCTAGAGAAGCATTTGGACATACAAAACATACGTTTTTGTTGAAGGCCACACATCTCCAGAACTTATCCTTACAAAGTTGTAGCACATTTTAGCATATCTTTTCGATAACTTTAACAACGTATAGAATAAAGATTTGGTGGATTGGTACGGATGAAACTAATAACAATTTTGAGCACTCGAGCTAAACTTCGAGAAAAAGTATTGACATCATGATTCTGATTGCCTTTTTTACTTTATACGTTTTAAAGACATCGAAAAAATAAGCTAAAATATGCCATAACTTTGCAAGGAAAAGTCCTGGAAATGTGTGGCCTTCAACAAAAAGGTGTGTTTTGTATATCTAAATGCTTTTCTAGAGTAACGTTTTCTTGTAAAATGCAACTAACAAAAGTTAAGCACAAAAAACTAACTTTTAAGTGAGTGCCGTGTAATATACTTTATAACTTTGTACCGAAAAAAGATAGGTTTTTCATTTGTTCAACAAATTTTGAATTTTCTACAATTTTGCTGAATAAACTATTCTTCTATCTCTTAACACAAAAAAGTTATTTTATTTATTTTTAGTATAGTAAACTTTTCATTTTTTTTTTTACAATTTGCGATTATGCGGGTCATTTATGCAAACAATTGTTTCGAAGACACTTTCAAGCTAGGATGAAGGTGAAAGGCGCTATGGAATTAAGTTCCACTTTTTGCCTTATTGGACCATTGTGCATTGGTGTCAGTTCCAACAAAATGCTCTCAATCAGAACTTGGACATGCAAAACGTATTGAAAACAATACTGATTACGAATTTCTTCAAGTTTAAAAATTGTTTTCTGCAAACTATTAGAATTTTTTTAAAGGTAAACATTCTATCACATGGCGAATTCCTGGTTTTCACGTGGAATTGTTCGCTTTCCATGGTTGTAACCGATTGAACTGAACTCTATCATTATTAATGGTAAAATCGTGTGTGATACTCCAACAAACAGTGTGGCCACCCGCTGTTTATTGAAGTATTATATATAATTTTTACGATATATATATACGATTTTACAATTAATAATGATAGAATTCAGTTTTCTTCACAACTCTGTTAGTTAAGGGGTTATATACCTTTTTGGTTTGCTGAAAACCGAAAAAAAATTTATTGCATTATCTTCAAATACAACATCTTGAGAACATTTTCACAAATTTTCATAAAGATCTGAGCAATAGGAAGAAAGTTAGAGCGATTTGCAGCGCGCCTCGCCCCGGCCGCATAAGCTAAACTTGAAACTTTACACGCGATTATCTCGGCATAGTGTTTTTAGAAAAATGACTTTGCCGTGATCCTGATTGCGGGAAAACTACTGAACCGATATCCTTCATCTTTTTTTTTTTTTTTTAATTTTTCGTTATTAAATTCGTCGGTCCTTGAACGATCGCTTTTTGAAACATACAGTTACATTTTGCCGCAAAAAAATTTTTAATGCAAATTTAAGCGCTCAAAAGGTGCATTTTTTGGGAAAAACGTTCCCGTTTGCCCTGAAAACAAAATACTCATAAAAGCGATCGTTCAAGGACCCGGCACACTTCTAAACTAATGAAATAATATGAGTTTTTTAATTTCGGTTGACCCGCTGAATCTCTATCAGAATCACCGCAAGCCTCTGCAAAAAATAGTGTTTCGGGGAAATGGCCATTACTCCAGTAATAATTGGTATATCTCAAAATAAAACGTATTTTGTTGTTGTTGATAAACTGTACTTTCAGAAAAATACCACTTTGATACAATGAAAATGGTGCTATGCACTTAAAAATAAATTCAAACTTCCCACTTTTTTCTCGACCAAAAAGGTATATAACCCCTTAAGGCATTTTTAACATTCGCGAAATTGTGAAGGGTATGGGACTACTTCAGCAGCGGTTTTCTTCGTTTGGTTTTTATATAGCATTCTAATTCAAAACCTGCCGTAGAAAGACCTGTATCGATGTGACGCAATTCCTTTTTTCTATTTCGTGTTCATCATTTTTACTGGGTTTTATTATCATATTAACATATTTGATTGAGTGTCTTTGGCAAAGTTATAGTTGTAGATAATTATGTTGTCTTTCAAAAAAAATAACTGTGAAAAAAAAATTACAAAATAAATTGTTGGTTTTGTTTTTCAAACCAGTAGAATTTTTTTTTCTTTAATTTCTACATGATCGGACAGTCCGCAATATTTAGGGAATCTTTTTCATTTAAAAAAAAAATCAGATTATTTACGAAATGAGCTGTTTTACATAATTAATTTTTGATTGTTAAATTTAAATATTTATATATTTAATATATTTAAATATTTAAAACAAAAAAAATTTTCCAGAGTATATTTTTTTGGAAAGACAAAACTATTATCAACAACTCTACCGAAGACGTCACACCGATCAAACAAACTGTTTCATCTCTAAAATATTTATAGTCATCAATGCCTTTTCAATATAACATTTTTCAATAGCTTTTCAAAAAAGAGTTGTGTTTCAAAAAATTGAATCAATAGCACAAAATTACGTCTTTTGCCCATAGAAACGTCTATGCAAAGTTTGAAACTTCCAGAAGAGTATTCTACGCTTGCACAAAAGAATTTCCTAAACACTTCCGGTTTTGTTTTCAAAAAACAACAAACATTTAATTTTTTTTGAAAAATTTGGTAAAATCGACTGAAATAAAAACGCGTTTCTGTTATGTAATAGCCCTAAAAAACAAAATTGAGTCCAATCGGTTGTAAAAATTTTGCTTTAAGAAGACCGCTTTTAAAAATTTTAATATCCGTAAATCGCTTGTCGTGCGAGGAAAACGTAGCTTCCAAAAAACGCGTAAGTTTCAAAATCCGCGAGAAAATACCGAGTAAATTCTGAAATCCACGTGAAAAAATTTTACTTGTTTAAATTTTTTAATCATGTTTAAATGTTATTTCCAATGTAATTTCCATCTGCGAATGAACATGAATATCAGAAAAAATTACCAAAAACCATTTAAAACATTTACAAGTACAGTAAAGTTCTTTTTTACACGATTCTACGTACCGTGCAAAAAAACCGCGTTATTTGGAAAAACGACGTAAAAAAATCGTGTAAAAAACCTGTAAAAACAGCCTACTATAGTCTGTTACCGTTACTGTTACTTATTGTAACAATTTTACGCGAAGACGAAAAATCGTGCAAAAAAAAACGCGTTATTTGAGAAACGACGTAAAAAAGGGTCGCGTTATTTGGAAAATCGTCGTAAAAAAACGTGTAGAATAAAACCGCTTATAAAAAAAAAACCGTTTAAAACAAAACCGTGTAAAAAAAGACTTCACTGTATTTAGAAGATTTTCCATTTCTTACCGGTCCGTATCCGCCGTGTGAAAAGCGATTTTGCTGATGAAAAAAATGGAACTAATCGGATTAGCACACTGAAAGTAATTTTAAATGTTTCTTATTTTAAGCTAATCTAATATTTTTGGAAAATTTAAAATGGCGAAAAACATCATAGTAAATTCGGGACCTGAATTTAGTGGAAAAGATGAAAAAAACATATAATTTTTCCCATAAATTTGGCTACAGTTTGAAAAGCTAATCTGTTAAAGCTTATCAAACATATCTGTTCTTCTTATATTTATTTGGATCAGCAATAATACAGGCTTTTTGCTCAAAATAAATTGTGTTTTTATTCGGGTCTTTAATGAAATTTTTAAATTTAAATTTTTAAATTTTTAAATTTAAATATTTTTTTTCAATATTGATTATATTGTAGATGAAAAGACAAAATATGTAATATTTATTTTAAAAACTATGCGCTAATAAGCAAGCAAGTCTGTTGACAATTGCCGGTTTTTCTCAACTGCTATTGTGTAAAACTAATATTGAAAACCTTGAAACACTCGATACTCACTAGATCAGTTCAACAGTAAAAAATAATCAAGCTCTAAGCCGTCTCTCGTAACCACGTTTATGAGATGCGGCAAAGTCAATGGTACGGAAGCACGCCTCATGCTTGGAAACTTCTGTGTACAAATATGCACTGCTGTTGGGGTAAAAGTTTTCAATATTACAGAAAACAAATTTGATTTACACAAAAAAACTGGACCAAAAAATTTCCAGTTTAGTCGATCAAGTCTATGTTGTAACAGTATTTCTCAGCGCATATAGCAGAAGGCGTTCAAGAGGCGCACGATACCTAAAAATGCAACAGCCCTGTCATATAGGTTGCAATTCGAACAGTTATAATTAGTTTGCTATGAAAATCGCTCTCGCGCATCAAATAAAAGGATAAACGAACAATGCGGAAATTGGTTTCCTGATACCATCGGTGGGAGTTGCAACCACACGATCAGACTCGATCTCTTGCAAACTGACCTTCGGAGGGAGCAGATCAACTCCAGTTTAGTGGAAGTGAAATATACATTATACAAGATCACACCAACCACGTGTAATAGGTATGACTGAAAGTCGTTTAAAAAGTGTACCATAAACTCATTAATTCTAATGTTAAGATAGATTAACAGATGTGTCGCGAATGAAATCTAATTCTTACGGTGCCGTAAAATATAAATAGAGAACACGTGAGTTAACTAAAAAAGTGAGCCTAAACACAAAATCCTGATACAAATTTTTTATAAAGTCTGCTCCCTACAGAATTTAATTCATTGCAAGGAAAGATCTGAAGAAATATTGTAAAAGTAGAGACCAGGTAGGTTTAACCAAGAAAATAACGGGCAAGCCAAATTTAGTGAAATGCACGTGTCGTCGCTCGAAGGATAAAACCTTCAGGCGAAGGTTTTTATGTTCCATTCCAGAATTCGGATTTGGCGTTCCGGAAAGTACTTCTGGTAAGAATCCGGAAGCGACACGCTCAGTGTCCCCGTTAGCGTTCGTAGGAGAACCACGCATTGTTTCCCGAGTCATTGGACCCGATCGTTGTGTCATCGAAGTGCTAGATCACAGTTATCGCACACGTGGTCGTGTTCACCGACCAGTCTTGCCGTAAGGATCTCCGCTACGATCCCTAGTAAGAGGCATCCGACGCTCAACGATTGTCTCAGCACAGTGAATCGTCCGTAGAGGCAACCACCGTCTTTTGCCTTGAGTTAGTGGACGCAACCGTCAGTGTTACTGGCCTCGGCCAATTTACAAACCGTGCTCACCGGTTCGATCCGTCCGTAGGGGCCCTCATTACCAGCCCTGAGTCAGAGGGCGATCGCTTGGCGGTTGTTAGGAATCGGCCCACGTGGTTCGGCTACGTGTCTGAAAGCAGCTAGGAATAGGGAATGATATCCCGACCGCTAGTGGTGTTTGTACTAGTGTAATCAGTGATGCTCGCCTGTTCCAGTTCGTCCGTACTATTTGCAACCGGCGAACCGCTGGTGATATCTACAATATTTCCTTCATCGGTCCGACGTCGGAGAACAGAAACCTTCGCTTGCTGCTGAGTATGCCGCAAAATAGACAGGTCAGATCTTTCTATAATGTTATTATCTTTAACTAAACCTAAGTTAGCTAACCACAGAAAAGCTGGCCTATTAGCCGTAACATGAATAAAATTGTACACCTAATATGAAAGTTGAAGTCAATGAGTATGTATGACTTTGTTAGACGAAGTGATGATTACGTAGAGTCCCTCGAGTGTTGATTTCCTTTAGATCTACAGTTGGCCATATTGGTGCCGTTAAGATTCCGTATCGTTTGTTTCCGCCAGTTGTTCGAGAGTGATTCGCGTCCGTAATACCCGCCCTGAGAGGCTAGCCGGGAACACCTAACATGCGGCTTCGCATCGGTTCTTAAAACAAACCGATGGCGCTTAAGCGAAGGCCGTTAGCATAAAGGCAGGTATACGTAACACTCCAGTTGCTAATGCGTACGTCATATTCGTTCAGTATCGTTCGTAGAGGTAGTTGTGCAAAGGCAACTGAACAATGCGTTACAATGTTTCGTGAAGCTTTAATGATTAAGGGCATCCCTTTTGAGAATCATGAATCATCATTTTATTCTACAACGAAGTTTTGCAAAATTACAACGATTTATGCAAGTTTTCATTTCTTACAAAGTGCACTGGTTTTAGTACATGCGCTCTTTTATATTTCAATTACTTTTCCAGCTAAATATTATGTGTTTACAAAAACGCATTTGCCATTGATTTATAATCAATGTTTGAAAACAAAATTTAACAAAAGTTCCCTTAACAGTGGCTAAGAAACAATGTGTCAGTCTAATTTTGGCAAAAAAGATACCTAAAGAAGTGCAGTTAAATTTCACAACAAAACTTTTTTTGCATTGTTTCAATTCGATCAACCCGTTTCTAGCAAGCATAGAAGACTTTATAATTTATTTTTACTAAACGCTTGCAAAAAAAACTGACAATTTTCGTCCTACACATTGAACAATTAAAAGCATTTTTTATTGACTCCACAAGCGGTTAAAAAAAAAAAACAACCAAAACGGCCGGACATTCATATTATCGTTGTGGTTCGAACTGTTTTTTTGTTTGTTTTTTTTTTTTTTTTTTTTGCTGAAACACTGACCTGGCAAGTGCAATGGCACTTATTAAAGACGCAGAAGAGTAATCACCAACACCAAACACCAAAACAACACACTTGCTGGTTACCAACCAGCATTCGTTTTTCATCTAGCGCGGATCAATTCCGTTTTAAATTGGCTAGATTTTCCACTTCACTTAAGAATGACATCCACCGCACTTAACTTTCTTGGGCTTTACGTTTTTATTCACATGAAAATAATAAATTTCACACTGCTGCACTGCCCATTCCAGTAAACATATCACCGAAAACAACACCCACCATTAATCAGAAGCCGCATAAACACTTTCGACACTTTTTAACCCGCCGCGACAGTATTTTCTTACTTTAAACACGCGAAAACAAATTTTCAACGCGACACGAAATAATTAAACTTCAATCACAACTCGATTGAAAATAAAAATATGTTTGCGCTACGTTTGCTTTCGATGAGAATAAACTAGAGTTCAATACACACACCAATACAATAAATCGTGCATCTGTATGCGCGACGTTGCTATCGGTGAGAATAAGGTCTGCGCCAAAGCGAGAAAGACAGAAAAAAACCGAAAGAATATGCCCGCGGTGCCAAATGAGAAAGACGAAAAAACAGAAATAGAGCGTCCAGCGCACACACCAATACGAGAGATCGTGTATTTCGAGCGAATTTCGTTCAACCCCCCAGTAAGAATTGTCGGGCCGATGTCGGACCAATTCGCGTCCGATTCTCCGATAGATCGGTCCAACAACGGGTCGACATTTCGCTCATTATCGGTCCGATGTCGTGCTCAAATGCAACAAAAATGTCGGAGATGTCGGACCAGGGTTCATTCGCTCCTAGGGGTTCATTCGTCTTCGTGCGTCGCGGGCGAGAGGGAAGTTTAGTTGTGTTTGTTTTGAAGCAAGTCCGGTGCGGCTGGCATGCGGACTTGGTCAAAACAAACACAACCAAACTTCTCCTGCCGCAAAGAGATCACGATGGCGGGGTGTGCGATTCAATCTTCATTGTATGCGACGCAGCAACGGCGGTGTGCAGGTTGCTTTGTTTTGATTATTTTGATAGCGCGGTTTAGGATTAGAGCGCTTCATTTATTTTAGGATGGTGCATGATTTATTATTTTTATCCACTATATACAAATGGATTTACGTAACGCAGATTCCATTGATATTATTCCCGTCGTTACTGAGGTGCACAATAAGCACCATCATTTTAAATCGTTTTAAATCAAGAAAGTATGCGGTGTCATGTACGTTTTATTGCAAGAAAATATTTGTAGAGTTCGAAGCAATATATTTATGAAACATTTAGGGTTTCTTAATAATAAAAATTATGATACCATTCACATAACGTAAAACGTGGTGGCGGGGCTGTGCGATTCAAACCTCATTGTGTGCGATGCAACAACGGCGATGTGCAGGTTGCTTTATTCTGATTATTTTGATAGCGAAGTATTGGATTAGAGCGCTTCATTTATAGGATGGTTCATGATTAATTATTTTTATCCACTATATAGAAATAGATTTACGTAACGCAGATTTTATTGATGTTAGTTTCGCCGTTTATGAGGTGCGCAATAAGCACCGTCGTTTTAAATCGTTCTAAATCAAGAAAGTAAGCGGTGACATGTACGTTTTATTGCAAGAAAATATTCGTAGAGTTCGAAGCAATATATTTTTGAAACATTTAGGGTTTCTTAATAATAAAAACTCTGATATCACTCACATAATGTAAAACGTGGCGGCGGAGCTGTGCAATTTATATCTAGTAGTGTGCGAAACAGCAGGTGTACATATTGCTTTGTTTTGATTATTTTGATAGCGCAGTATTGAATTAGAGGGCTTCATTCATACGATGATTCATGATTAATTATTTTTATCTCCTATGTTGAAATGGAATTCCGTAACGCAGATCTTACTGATATCATTCCCGCCATTTCTGAGGTGCAATGGTAATGGTAATTATTTTAAATCGTTCTAAACCATAAAAGTAAGCGGTTACATGTACGTTTTATTGCAGAAAATATTCGTAGAGTTCGAAGCAATATATTTGTAAAACATTTAGTTTCTTAATAATAAAAATGGTAATATCATTCACATAACGTAAAACGTGGTGGCGGGGCTGTGCGATTCAAACTTCATTGTGTGCGATGCAACAACGGCGATGTGCAGGTTGCTTTATTTTGATTATTTTGATAGCGCAGTATTAGATTAGAGCGCTTCATTTATAGGATGGTGCATGATTAATTATTTTTATCCACTATATAAAAATAGATTTACGTAACGCAGATTTTATTGATATTATTACCGCTGTTACTGAGGTGCACAATAAGCACCATAATTTTAAATCGTTTTAAATCAAGAAAGTAAGCGGTTACATGTACGTTTTATTGCAATAAAATTTTCGTAGAGTTCGAAGCAATACATTTGTGAAACATTTAGGGTTTCTTAATAATGAAAACTGTGAGATCCTTCACATAATGTAAAACATAAATGAACCTGACTTTTTTCGTTCAACCTTCAATGTTCACCCTATAATTCGAAATTCAAAGCGATGGCATGTGTTTTTTTTCTTTCATATTGATATTCAAACGAGACATTTGAGGAGAAATAATAGGTATTTCAACACTAAAAATATAATTCACAAGACTTCGAAAAACATGAAAAACCATGACTTTTCGTGCTTGATTCACCTCTAAATCAAAATCTGAAGCGATGATATGGTTTTTTTTTCTATAATAAAATGGTTGTTATTGTTTCGGATAGACATTTGTGGAAAAGTTATGGTATTTTCTTTTCTTTACTTAGCTTATCATGCAAAATCATATCTTTTTATGCTCAATTTTCCTTAAAATCAAAGTTCATAGATATGAAGATGATATGGGTTTTTTTTCTACATTAAAATGTTCGGAGGGATATTTGAGGAGAAATATGGTACACGCATGTTTCACGTAGTTTTGTGATAAATGACTTTGAATGCTCAATTTACCTCTAAATCAAAATTCAAAGCGATAATATGTGATTTTTTTTTTCAATAAGTGTTTGTTGATGTTTAGAAAAGACATTTGAAGAGAAACAACAGGTACCTGATTTCTAGAAATTGAGATATTATTCACTACATAAAACATTTATAATGATGAAATTTAATGCGTAATTCGCCTCTAACACAAAATTCAAAGCGATGGCTTTTGCTTTGAATTTCGCGTGCTTTTTTACATTAAAATGTTAGATAATGCTTAGGAATGGAATTTGAGGATATCTGGCAAATGAAGAGAATATGGAAATATATTGCAAATAACTCAATCTGGTAAATAAATAAAAAATGAGATATTGTTCTTAAAACTACGTAGACATGTAAAATCATGAAGGTTAGTAGCCCCAAAATTGATAAATTTCAATCACATCAATACGTTCAATTCAAATGTGCCCGCGATGTGATGTTTTTGAATATATACGCACCGATCAGGTTATTTTTTCGCGTTTTTTCACGAAGTTTTTTACGCGGATTTTCGAATTCATGTGGTTTTTCATAAGGTAAAAAAATCTAATGTCGCAAGTCATTGTTTTTGAGTTTCAGCTGGAACGGTATAATATATGACAAATAAATGTGTGCCGCCAATGTCAGACACATGAAGCTATTTTCATCAAATACGTAACTACAAACATTATAGCAATCGTGGTTGATCTTGCAGATTATTAGACCTAAACTTAAAAATAATAAAAACAAAACAACCCTAAATGGTCATCCCATATCAACTACAGCTGCCATATTCAATTTTGTGATGGTAATTTCCGGTTTCTGGCGAACATCCCAAGGTGGTCAAATACAATCCAATCTTAGGATTTTCAGAAACAGGATTATGCCCAGAGGCCAGAAATTATTCCCAATAGTAATTTTGAACTCCAAGATGACGTTTCCGGTGTCAGGAACATAGCCTAAAGTGGTATTTGGCCAATAATTCAAATACTTTCAAAAGAGAAACCCCAGACGTCTTTTTAAAGTCCAAAATGGCGACTTCCAGTTTCTGTAGTTAGAATAGCCTTAATCGCAAAATAAAACTGAATATGAGTATTTCAGTTCTGTGCGTTTTAATAATATTGATGTTACATTTAAAATGACGATGGAACTATAAGAGGTGAAATGTGACGTAATATTTTTGACGTGAGTTGCGCTAATGGGGCAGAGAAATATAAAAAGGTGATTCTTAATTTTGAATCTATCCCTAGCATCGCCGGTAACGGTCAACTAATTATCAATGCTGATGTAATTGATTTTTTTAAATAAATCGGTTTTGAACTGATTATAACGCGTATTTATTAGAAACAATTGTTTTTTTCTGAAATTTCAAACAATTTACATTGTTTGCCACTTCATTTATTTTTAGAGTAATTAGAAAGTCTGTATCAATATCACAAAATGGCAGGTATTTGAGTTCATGAATGAGGAGAATGAAATGATTTTAATTTTTTATTCATTCTTCAGGTAATCAGGGTGTACAAGTTTTATCATATCGGAGCCGAAACACGACGAAACTTTTCCAGGGAATTATAATTGGTGTTATCTGGCAGGAGAAACAAGGCTCGGTATAGTAGAACAGTAAGCGTGTAAGAGAGCGTGTAAGCGTGTGCGGGATACAGTAGACACCCGAGCATATCTCACAATAGATCAATGATTCTGGTCGCAGTTAGAAAGTCCATATAGAATAAAAGATTAAACAAAAGCTAAAATAATCATGACAAATTTAACCTTGATTGTTTTGTTTGCAAAGTCTACAGCGAATCGCTGGACCTGCGATTTTCGAATGTATAGCAGCATAGTTACAGTTCATAATTCATAAAAAAAATTCCGCTCTTTTATAATGGTGTAGGTCATTCGCATACACAGGCGCGGCCGCCGAAGTGATAAGGTGTCTCTAATTAATAATAAAGCTCTATTTCGAACGTATTTATACCAAAGCGCTGTGCAATGTCCGGGTAGTGCCATGTTGCCGCCGTGCGAATAAAAAATATCGTTGCCGACGATATTTTGTACTTCCCGGGGAGTGCACGGCAGAAACTTAGATGTTACTCTCAGGATGTGACTGTGTGTAAAATATTTTTGTTTGTTTTTTTTTGCATTGCCATGGATACTGCCCGGAGGCAGTGGAAGTAGCGCTTGACAGTATTATTGTTATTCGCATATTTCTTGGAAAGATATAAATAACCGAAAGAGCAGTTTTAGAAATAGGCCTGACCAGAGTGAATAGAGTGGCGCAGAGTCTGAAAAACTAAACGAACCGTCAAACGCTGAACCAAACGAGCAAAGTACATAAGCACTACTGTTGGCTAGAATTTTTGGAAATGGTTTTGTAATCATATAAAAAAAGTTTACAAAAAATTGAGCTTTTATTCATTTTTTTATTTTGATCATTTTATCATGTACAAAATTACAAAATTGTACAATGTTTGTTTTGTATGGACTAGTAATATTTTCGAAATTTACTTCCCAAATTTCTAGTAGAGTTTAATGGAAACATATGATATTTTTTTTCTGATTTCCTTTAAATTACTTAATTTAATTGTTCCTGGTAACGACAAAACACGTATACGAACGCAGCGTTTAAGTTGTGTGGGCTTGCTTGTCCGGTCGATGACGCAACTGCTGAACTATTGGTATCTGTCTAAGAAGTAAAATAAAGCAAAAACATAAGCATTTATTCTCGTTACGAAAACATTAAATTTTACCTTGGCTTTCCCGCTGAAGTAAGTCTACCGATCCCTTCGAACCTTTCTGAACCTTTCAGTTGAAAGTTGAACCATGCTGTAATAGTTTTCACGGAAATGCTTGGAGAAACAATTTATGGTCGGCAGCAATGCCAGCAGCAGTAGCAAGAGTCCCATCAACAACAGTAATCCCAGGAGCAGCAGTAGCCCCAGCAGCAGTAGTAGTCCAGAAGCAGCAGCAGTGCCAACGTCAGAAGCAGTCTCTGGATAAGGATTTACTCTGATCAAGATAACATACAAAAACACACACACAAAATTAGACAAACCTCTTCCATGCTGGTTTGTTTCATTTAAGTTCGGCATTGGAAACCTTGAGGTGCACCAGGTATAGTTCTCAGCTTCCCGTTGGCTGCGGCCACGTACAGATCCAGCTCGTAATTCACATGAAGCTATTCAAAATGAAAAAAAAATCATTTTATCCATCACTCGCAATCATTTTATAATTTACTTACACTGCAAAATCGGGTGTTTCCGGTAGTAGAATAGTATGCCTGCAAACAGCACAAGTCCATCCACAGTTTCCCCAAAATCGGATTCTTTGGAAACCGTATCGTATCGCAAGAGTGTTTGAGCGTCGCACACAAACTACGTAACGCTGAAATCCAGATTTTGATCCTGATGTTTTACCCTTTTTTTGTACCATTGCGCCCAGTAGTTTTTTTTAACTTTTGTCACATTGTCCGAACGATTTTGCTGTACGCAGATGGCTTGCTTCCCGAGCACAGATAACAATAACAAGGACGAAATAATTTTTACTTCCTACATATTTTGACTCAACAAAGTGTTTTGGTGTAGATGCTTGAAGATAAGAGTTTTGAGAATTTTCACAACTACTACTAGGGAACCATTTTCATGTATTCATGCATCGTTAGTTTTACAATAACGACCATCAAATATAAACGCCTATGAACAGTTTGTCGCAGCATATAGTATATACATTTAGTCCTACGTCACCATTTCATACAACCCCTAGGGATGTATACCTTGTAGTATTTGTTTAATAGATACACATTATATTCTAAATAAGTAAACACATATTTTTTTATACAAGTTACAACGGAGACCTGCACATGCACCGGAATGATGTCGCGACCCAGTGCAAAAGGCATATTTTCTGCAGCAGTCAGCGCATCAGCCAGGTACTAGGGTAGCGCTAGGTTAGCCTATTTTAGGTGCGATCGTGGGATCGCTAAACTTAATTTTAATCAATATAATCAGTTCCATTTTATAACTCTAATCACGCAGTTCATGTTTTTTAAATGTATCGCCGTCCGCGCGTATATAACTTACATAACATGAGATCATGAGATCTAGGTTATACCGCAGACTAGTGTTCGACATCGGAACGAAAACGTTGGGTCCGTGTTCTGGTCCGGTCTGGTCTGGAAAATAATCGGATTTTGAAGGTTCCTGTCCGATCGGACTTTGGACCGGACTGGATCGGACTTTTACCGGACCCTACCCGGTCCGATGTCGAACACTACCGCAGACAGACGTTTAAGCTGGGTTACAAACTTTTGTTAAAGTGTTTAGTACTAGCAATATGTAATAGCGCTACCAGTGACGCCAGCCTCGTACACCTGCAAAAAAATATACATTGCAGCAATAAGGTCACTAAGCGACGCTAGTGTACAAGTGATTTATAACGCATTCCGCTTTGAAAATTTAAATTTTCGATTAATGTTGTTCTTCCTTGAATGTCTGTGTGTGGTTATACCTTAACGCTTCACGTGAACGGAGAATTTTGCAAAATTACCCTTTTTTTGCAAAAATGCTGATCGTTCGTCTAAAATGTTTCGTCAAAAGTCTTGCAGCAAGAGAAAAAATTGGCTTGAAATTAAAATTTCTTCGTTTCCGAGCAGGCTAGCAAACCATTGAGTGCTACATTCCGATTCGAAACTTGATCTTCTGTTTATTATAAACAGACTTCGCAGTCAACTGTTATGTGTACTGGATAATTACGGGGCTAGCGCTACGATTCTTCCGACACTTAATGGTTTTCCGAGGTCCTGGGCACGCTACTATTATTATAAACAAGCCTGCAAAAATTCGGCCTGATCGAGTTAACGATTCTTTAGAAACCATACTCACCACAAGCACACTTCTATGAAAAAATAAGTTCGAGATAATCGCTCGTGAAGTGTGACACGCAATAGCAGATTACAAGCTTACAAAAAATTTTCAAAAAAGATACTCTAGTTGAAAAAATCAAAATATTTTTATTGCATTTTCTGGATGTAGGTACATATCTTTTCAGAAAATGCAATAAAAACGGTTTCGATTTTACATGGAAAATGTGTCGAAACAATATTGGTAATGATTTTTTTCAAATTGAAAAAACCAAATTAATCAACCTAACAGTGAGACCCAGTGACTTCAATTTTTAGAAATAAATACATCTTGAAAATTTCTGCCGGATTTATTTTACACTTCAAATAACGATTTTCTGGTAGCCAACAGCACAACTATACCGAACATTCAAAACCTAACATTCACACATACATGAGCATACATTAACACTCACTTACACATGCTATTAGCTGAAATGATTATGTTTCAAATAAATCACGCCAAAAACTCCAGATAACTACTCCACTTTTATTAAAGGCAGACAGTGTGTGCAGCCGGAGAAGCGAACTTACAATATGATACAGATTTGCAAAAATATACCGCATCCAGACGGAACTTCAACCCGCAGTCTTCCTACTACTTCACTGGTTGCCGGAATACATCCTAAAATGGCCACATTCTGCCTAATCTGGGTAATGTACATCATCAAATTTGAAGGCCAAATATTTTGATCGTTGCTTTAGTTTTAAACAGTCTCCGAGCTAGCTAGTTTCTTTTCATACCTTTTAAACCACATGTTTGAACATTATGAAGATCATGAAGTTTTAGGGTCATGAAGGTTTAGAGTTTTAAAGACAAGTTTATTTGGTCATTTGAATCCAACTATGTTCAGATCGGTTGTTTAGTTTCTGTGGTAATTAAGTTTCGTGATTTTTACAATTTGTTACATAAATGACAAAGTCGAAGTCGGATAACAGTGTAATTGAATAGCATTTTATGCGCAACTAGATCTTGTATCTGAGACTAATTTTGTGAAAATCGGTCCAACTATTCCGAAAAAATTGAGTGAGCTTAACTCATTCCTCGCGGGTGATGCCAATTATGGATGCGGTTACTGAGTAATAAGAGTTTGAATGTCATTGTTGATGTAAAAACTGATTTCTCTCCGCACGGATAGGGTTAAGCAGTCTTTGGAATTGTTTTCTTTTAAACGTGATTTCCTTCTTTTATACATAACGAACAAAATTATAGTCCAAATAAAATGAAATTCAATAGGGTCTTGTGGGGTAACTAGACCTTCACACTACGACACTAGCTTTTAAAAAATTGGTTCAGCTAATTCTAAGAAAAACTAGTGAGTTCCAAAGCCTCCGAAACACGTTTCTTTTAAGAACTTCTGAACCAGATGTTTAATTATTAGTTAAGGATTTTCAAGACAGCCTTCGTTAAAATCGGTCTAACCATCTCTGAGGAAAGTGAGTGAGTTTAAGCAGGCTTTGGTATATGCTTTGCTTTTATAACGTGATTTGACATTTTTATAAATAAGGGACACCAACCAACCGATTACAATTAAATTCAATAACAACCTATGGAACTATGCCTTCCATTCGAGATTAATTTTGTGAAAATCGGTCTAGCTATCTCTGAGAAAAATGAATGAGTTTAAGCAGCCTCTGGAAAACATTTCTTTACCTAACTTTTGAACCATATGTTTAATGTTTATGAAATTTATAAGTTAAGGGTTCTGGCGATAGCTCGTTCATTTGACATCAGTTGTGTTAAAATCGGTTGTCCAGTTTTTGAGATATTGATATTTCGTGATATTTTGATACATAACCCCCAAACAAAAATCCCATTATAATAAAATTCAAAAGCAACCTATGGGGCACATAGACCTTTCATTTGCAATTAATTTCATGGAAATCAGTCCAGCCATCCCTGAGAAAAGTGAGTGAGAAAATAAAGTTGCACATATACACACACATTCACACGTACATACATACATACATACATACATACATACATACATACATACATACATACAAACAAACATACATACATACATACATACATACATACATACATACATACATAATACATACAGAAAACGCTCAACTCGTCGAACGGAGTCGAGTGATATACGACATTCGGCCCATTGAAGCACTTTCATTTAGTTTGCAGTGATTGCTATATCTTTCTAGGAGAAAGGCAAAAATGTTATATGTAAACTTATGGAATTTGATCATATCATATATTTGATCACATGGCGTATTTCCGGTTTCCCGGGTTGTAACCGATTTTCGGCTATTCCGATCGGGTTGCCACCCTGATAATTGAAGAATTACATGCATACGTTTTCCGCCTCTCAAACTTACAAGTAACAAAATCCATAACAATTTGATGCGTGGTTTAAAAGTTATGGAATGAAACGAAACTGATTGATCAGAATATGTGGCCTCGACATAATTCGAATTTGGTAGTCATTTTTTTATTTCGCTGTTTCTTTAGCACAAATATTACGTCAAACTTCACATTTTATACTTCAATTACTACTTTAAATACAACATCAATATTATACAGCCCAAAGAGTGAATATTGTATTGTATTTGGATTGTATTCAGCAATTTTAGGATATTTTTGAGGAAACGGAAGAAACGAAATCGGGTTTCAGGATGAAGTAGTTGATTCCCGGCCTCTGAGCATTATCCCGGTTCATGAAAAACTCACAAAATTAGAAAATATTCGGTCACTTTAGGCTCTTGTTCGTATTCAGCCAACCAGGAGTAGTCATCTGGATTTAGAATGGTGTTTGAGATCGGATTTTGGCTTATTGGTGACATCCTGGTTTTAAAAACACATATCGAATGGGTTACGGATGCACCTCAGGAACGAAAGGAATAATGTCAATAAGAGCAACTGCATTAGTTAATTTTTGATTTAATGTATATAAGATCGTTCGAGTAAATTTATAAGAAAAGTCAGAAAACATATTTAAAAAAGAATTATGTCGTGTAGATATCTTTGATGTAAATGCAGTCAAACTTTAAAAAAAATTTTCATTAGTGTATATTGACTTGTTTACTTTGAACTCTAAACGCCAATTTGTTTTGTTTTAATACATTTTTCTTATATATTTTTATTTATATCTGTTTATTTCTATTTTCGATTTTATATTTTTATTTTTTTTTATTTTTTTCCTATTTTATTGCTATTTGTTTATTTCTTTTAAAATATTTTTTTTTATTTTATCAACATTTAAAAAAATAGTAAGTTCGAAAGAGAAAGGCTGGGTCTAACCACTAGATGGATTTATTTGGGTTTTTCTCTGCCCTAAACCGATAAAAACTTTATTTTCATTTTATTTCATTTCACATCGATTGTAAAAATGTTATTCCGAGAATACCACAATTGAAAAACTTTAGTACCCGAAAGTTGCTTTACGGGAAGGGAAACGTAGCACGCAAAAAAAACACGTAAATCTCAAAATTTGATTGAAAATGCCAAGTAAATTCTGGAATCCACGTAAAAATATTTAGATTCCAGAATTTCGGTCAAATTAGTGAAATTATGCAATGTATAAATAAATTTGTTTTTTTTTAAATTATGCAATGTTTTTTTCGCAGCTAAATATTGAATGAAAACGAATTACAATTGATTTTTAATCAATGTTTCAAAACAAAATTGTTCAACAGTCCACTCATCATTACCTGGCGAGTGCAATTGCACTAATTATTGATGCATAAATCAAAAAAAATTCATTCTGGATGGAGATTGCTCCTCCGCCGCTAGCTGGTGACATTCCTGTCCTTCCAGTTGCTTACGAAACGTATTCGCTTAACCAGCAGGACGATTTTTTTAAGTCCCAGCGAGCCACAACACTATTCGTCTTCTTATAAATCACCACACCAGAACAACACACCCATCAACCAGCATACTTTTCTATTCTTCCGTTTCAAATTGGCTGGATTCTCCATACTATCTCGGTTTACCCGCACTTCACCTTCATGAGTTTCACGATTAAATTCACAGGAAAATAACAAATTATCACTCTGCTGGAATTCAACAAACTTAGCACCAATAAACCGCGCACTACTGGCCAGCAGCCGGATAAACACTTTCGACACTTTTTAACCCGCCGCGACAGTATTTTCTTACTTTAAACACGCGAATTTTTAACGCGACACGAAATAATTAAACCTCAATCACAACTCGATTGAAAATAAAAAAATGTTTGCGCTACGTTTGCTTTCGATGAGAATAAACAAGAGTTCAATACACACACCAATACAATAAATCGTGCATCTGTTTGCGCGACGTTTGCTATCGGTGAGAATAAGGTCTGCGCCAAAGCGAGAAAGACAGAAAAAAACCGAAAGAAAGAGCGTCCAACACATAATTCGAGCGAATTTCGTTCAACCCGCATGAATTTTGAGAGAGATGGGTCCGATGGTCCGACTCGCGTTCCAGGGAATTCTGACTGGGATGTATGTTGAAAGGAGTAAAATAGAGTATGATCGGCAGCATCCCAGTCAGAATTTCATGGAACGCGAATCGGACCATCAGACCCATCTCTCTCAAAATTCATGCGGCCCAGTCAGAATTCCCTGGAACGCGAGTCGGACCATCGGACCCATCTCTCTCAAAATTCATGCGGGTTGAACGAAATTCGCTCGAATTATGTATTGGACGCTCTTTCTTTCGGTTTTTTCTGTCTTTCTCGCTTTGGCGCAGACCTTATTCTCACCGATAGCAAACGTCGCGCAAACAGATGCACGATTTATTGTATTGGTGTGTGTATTGAACTCTTGTTTATTCTCATCGAAAGCAAACGTAGCGCAAACATTTTTTTATTTTCAATCGAGTTGTGATTGAGGTTTAATTATTTCGTGTCGCGTTAAAAATTCGCGTGTTTAAAGTAAGAAAATACTGTCGCGGCGGGTTAAAAAGTGTCGAAAGTGTTTATCCGGCTGCTGGCCAGTAGTGCGCGGTTTATTGGTGCTAAGTTTGTTGAATTCCAGCAGAGTGATAATTTGTTATTTTCCTGTGAATTTAATCGTGAAACTCATGAAGGTGAAGTGCGGGTAAACCGAGATAGTATGGAGAATCCAGCCAATTTGAAACGGAAGAATAGAAAAGTATGCTGGTTGATGGGTGTGTTGTTCTGGTGTGGTGATTTATAAGAAGACGAATAGTGTTGTGGCTCGCTGGGACTTAAAAAAAATCGTCCTGCTGGTTAAGCGAATACGTTTCGTAAGCAACTGGAAGGACAGGAATGTCACCAGCTAGCGGCGGAGGAGCAATCTCCATCCAGAATGGATTTTTTCGATTTATGCATCAATAATTAGTGCAATTGCACTCGCCAGGTAATGATGAGTGGACTGTTGAACAATTTTGTTTTGAAACATTGATTAAAAATCAATTGTAATTCGTTTTCATTCAATATTTAGCTGCGAAAAAAACATTGCATAATTTAAAAAAAAAACAAATTTATTTATACATTGCATAATTTCACTAATTTGACCGAAATTCTGGAATCTAAATATTTTTACGTGAATTCCAGAATTCACTTGGCATTTTCAATCAAATTTTGAGATTTACGTGTTTTTTTTGCGTGCTACGTTTCCCTTCCCGTAAAGCAACTTTCGGGTACTAAAGTTTTTCAATTGTGGTATTCTCGGAATAACATTTTTACAATCGATGTGAAATGAAATAAAATGAAAATAAAGTTTTTATCGGTTTAGGGCAGAGAAAAACCCAAATAAATCCATCTAGTGGTTAGACCCAGCCTTTCTCTTTCGAACTTACTATTTTTTTAAATGTTGATAAAATAAAAAAAATATTTTAAAAGAAATAAACAAATAGCAATAAAATAGGAAAAAAATAAAAAAAAAACAAAAATATAAAATCGAAAATAGAAATTAAATAGATATAAATAAAAATATATAAGAAAAATGTATTAAAACAAAACAAATTGGCGTTTAGAGTTCAAAGTAAACAAGTCAATATACACTAATGAAAATTTTTTTTAAAGTTTGACTGCATTTACATCAAAGCTATCTACACGACATAATTCTTTTTTAAATATGTTTTCTGACTTTTCTTATAAATTTACTCGAACGATCTTATATACATTAAATCAAAAATTAACTAATGCAGTTGCTCTTATTGACATTATTCCTTTCGTTCCTGAGGTGCATCCGAACCCATTCGATATGTGTTTTTAAAACCAGGATGTCACCAATAAGCCAAAATCCGATCTCAAACACCATTCTAAATCCAGATGACTACTCCTGGTTGGCTGAATACGAACAAGAGCCTAAAGTGACCGAATATTTTCTAATTTTGTGAGTTTTTCATGAACCGGGATAATGCTCAGAGGCCGGGAATCAACTACTTCATCCTGAAACCCGATTTCGTTTCTTCCGTTTCCTCAAAAATATCCTAAAATTGCTGAATACAATCCAAATACAATACAATATTCACTCTTTGGGCTGTATAATATTGATGTTGTATTTAAAGTAGTAATTGAAGTATAAAATGTGAAGTTTGACGTAATATTTGTGCTAAAGAAACAGCGAAATAAAAAAATGACTACCAAATTCGAATTATGTCGAGGCCACATATTCTGATCAATCAGTTTCGTTTCATTCCATAACTTTTAAACCACGCATCAAATTGTTATGGATTACTTGTAAGTTTGAGAGGCGGAAAACGTATGCATGTAATTCTTCAATTATCAGGGTGGCAACCCGATCGGAATAGCCGAAAATCGGTTACAACCCGGGAAACCGGAAATACCCCATGTGATCAAATATATGATATGATCAAATTCCATAAGTTTACATATAACATTTTTGCCTTTCTCCTAGAAAGATATAGCAATCACTGCAAACTAAATGAAAGTACTTCAATGGGCCGAATGTCGTATATCACTCGACTCCGTTCGACGAGTTGAGCGTTTTCTGTATGTATTATGTATGTATGTATGTATGTATGTATGTATGTATGTATGTATGTATGTATGTATGTATGTATGTATGTATGTATGTATGTATGTATGTATGTATGTATGTATGTATGTATGTATGTATGTATGTATGTATGTATGTATGTATGTATGTATGTATGTATGTATGTATGTATGTATGTATGTATGTATGTATGTATGTATGTATGTATGTATGTATGTATGTATGTATGTATGTATGTATGTATGTATGTATGTATGTATGTATGGATGTATGTATGTATGTATGTATGTATGTATGTATGTATGTATGTATGTATGTATGTATGTATGTATGTATGTATGTATGTATGTATGTATGTATGTATGTATGTATGTATGTATGTATGTATGTATGTTTGTTTGTATGTATGTATGTATGTATGTATGTATGTATGTATGTATGTACGTGTGAATGTGTGTGTATATGTGCAACTTTATTTTCTCACTCACTTTTCTCAGGGATGGCTGGACTGATTTCCATGAAATTAATTGCAAATGAAAGGTCTATGTGCCCCATAGGTTGCTTTTGAATTTTATTATAATGGGATTTTTGTTTGGGGGTTATGTATCAAAATATCACGAAATATCAATATCTCAAAAACTGGACAACCGATTTTAACACAACTGATGTCAAATGAACGAGCTATCGCCAGAACCCTTAACTTATAAATTTCATAAACATTAAACATATGGTTCAAAAGTTAGGTAAAGAAATGTTTTCCAGAGGCTGCTTAAACTCATTCATTTTTCTCAGAGATAGCTAGACCGATTTTCACAAAATTAATCTCGAATGGAAGGCATAGTTCCATAGGTTGTTATTGAATTTAATTGTAATCGGTTGGTTGGTGTCCCTTATTTATAAAAATGTCAAATCACGTTATAAAAGCAAAGCATATACCAAAGCCTGCTTAAACTCACTCACTTTCCTCAGAGATGGTTAGACCGATTTTAACGAAGGCTGTCTTGAAAATCCTTAACTAATAATTAAACATCTGGTTCAGAAGTTCTTAAAAGAAACGTGTTTCGGAGGCTTTGGAACTCACTAGTTTTTCTTAGAATTAGCTGAACCAATTTTTTAAAAGCTAGTGTCGTAGTGTGAAGGTCTAGTTACCCCACAAGACCCTATTGAATTTCATTTTATTTGGACTATAATTTTGTTCGTTATGTATAAAAGAAGGAAATCACGTTTAAAAGAAAACAATTCCAAAGACTGCTTAACCCTATCCCTGCGGAGAGAAATCAGTTTTTACATCAACAATGACATTCAAACTCTTATTACTCAGTAACCGCATCCATAATTGGCATCACCCGCGAGGAATGAGTTAAGCTCACTCAATTTTTTCGGAATAGTTGGACCGATTTTCACAAAATTAGTCTCAGATAAAAGATCTAGTTGCGCATAAAATGCTATTCAATTACACTGTTATCCGACTTCGACTTTGTCATTTATGTAACAAATTGTAAAAATCACGAAACTTAATTACCACAGAAACTAAACAACCGATCTGAACATAGTTGGATTCAAATGACCAAATAAACTTGTCTTTAAAACTCTAAACCTTCATGACCCTAAAACTTCATGATCTTCATAATGTTCAAACATGTGGTTTAAAAGGTATGAAAAGAAACTAGCTAGCTCGGAGACTGTTTAAAACTAAAGCAACGATCAAGATATTTGGCCTTCAAATTTGATGTTGTACATTACCCAGGTTAGGCAGAATGTGGCCATTTTAGGATGTATTCCGGCAACCAGTGAAGTAGTAGGAAGACTGCGGGTTGAAGTTCCATCTGGATGCGGTATATTTTTGCAAATCTGTATCATATTGTAAGTTCGCTTCTCCGGCTGCACACACTGTCTGCCTTTAATAAAAGTGGAGTAGTTATCTGGAGTTTTTGGCGTGATTTATTTGAAACATATTTATTTCAGCTAATAGCATGTGTAAGTGAGTGTTAATGTATGCTCATGTGTGTGTGAATGTTAGGTTTTGAATGTTCGGTATAGTTGTGCTGTTGGCTACCAGAAAATCGTTATTTGAAGTGTAAAATAAATCCGGCAGAAATTTTCAAGATGTATTTATTTCTAAAAATTGAAGTCGCTGGGTCTCACTGTTAGGTTGATTAATTTGGTTTTTTCAATTTGAAAAAAATCATTACCAATATTGTTTCGACACATTTTCCATGTAAAATCGAAATCGTTTTTATTGCATTTTCTGAAAAGATATGTACCTACTTCCAGAAAATGCAATAAAAATATTTTGATTTTTTCAACTAGAGTATCTTTTTTGAAAATTTTTTGTAAGCTTGTAATCTGCTATTGCGTGTCACACTTCACGAGCGATTATCTCGAACTTATTTTTTCATAGAAGTGTGCTTGTGGTGAGTATGGTTTCTAAAGAATCGTTAACTCGATCAGGCCGAATTTTTGCAGGCTTGTTTATAATAATAGTAGCGCGCCCAGGACCTCGGAAAACCATTAAGTGTCGGAAGAATCGTAGCGCTAGCCCCGTAATTATCCAGTACACATAACAGTTGACTGCGAAGTCTGTTTATAATAAACAGAAGATCAAGTTTCGAATCGGAATGTAGCACTCAATGGTTTGCTAGCCTGCTCGGAAACGAAGAAATTTTAATTTCAAGCCAATTTTTTCTCTTGCTGCAAGACTTTTGACGAAACATTTTAGACGAACGATCAGCATTTTTGCGAAAAAAGGGTAATTTTGCAAAATTCTCCGTTCACGTGAAGCGTTAAGGTATAACCACACACAGACATTCAAGGAAGAACAACATTAATCGAAAATTTAAATTTTCAAAGCGGAATGCGTTATAAATCACTTGTACACTAGCGTCGCTTAGTGACCTTATTGCTGCAATGTATATTTTTTTGCAGGTGTACGAGGCTGGCGTCACTGGTAGCGCTATTACATATTGCTAGTACTAAACACTTTAACAAAAGTTTGTAACCCAGCTTAAACGTCTGTCTGCGGTAGTGTTCGACATCGGACCGGGTAGGGTCCGGTAAAAGTCCGATCCAGTCCGGTCCAAAGTCCGATCGGACAGGAACCTTCAAAATCCGATTATTTTCCAGACCAGACCGGACCAGAACACGGACCCAACGTTTTCGTTCCGATGTCGAACACTAGTCTGCGGTATAACCTAGATCTCATGATCTCATGTTATGTAAGTTATATACGCGCGGACGGCGATACATTTAAAAACATGAACTGCGTGATTAGAGTTATAAAATGGAACTGACTATATTGATTAAAATTAAGTTTAGCGATCCCACGATCGCACCTAAAATAGGCTAACCTAGCGCTACCCTAGTACCTGGCTGATGCGCTGACTGCTGCAGAAAATATGCCTTTTGCACTGGGTCGCGACATCATTCCGGTGCATGTGCAGGTCTCCGTTGTAACTTGTATAAAAAAATATGTGTTTACTTATTTAGAATATAATGTGTATCTATTAAACAAATACTACAAGGTATACATCCCTAGGGGTTGTATGAAATGGTGACGTAGGACTAAATGTATATACTATATGCTGCGACAAACTGTTCATAGGCGTTTATATTTGATGGTCGTTATTGTAAAACTAACGATGCATGAATACATGAAAATGGTTCCCTAGTAGTAGTTGTGAAAATTCTCAAAACTCTTATCTTCAAGCATCTACAGTTCTGAAAAGAACCGTTTCCATAATCTTCAGTATGAAATTCGTGCTACAGAACGCTGATAATCGCATCACCACCGGTAGTATTGAATATTTTGTTGGCCGCGCATAAAATTTGCTCTCCGCTGTGCCCACCAGTAGCTGTGCCAGTAAAATATCCTGCAGCGTACTGTTGCTGCCGTAACTGTTGCTGCCGTATGAAAAATCAAGGTAACATGCTCCGCACTGCCTGGAAGCAGCGCTCGTTTCTCAATGTCGCGTACCTTTAACAGCTGCACCGCACTCGCTATTGTGTGACAAACTAAACTGAAGCTGAATTTTCTACACGCAGTCTTTTGTATCGAGTTCAGCGTAGATTTTTGCCATTAGGGCGTGTTCACATAGCTTGGAGAAAGAGGAACAAACCAAAACACTTTGTTGAGTCAAAATATGTAGGAAGTAAAATTTATTTCGTCCTTGTTATTGTTATCTGTGCTCGGGAAGCAAGCCATCTGCGTACAGCAAAATCGTTCGGACAATGTGACAAAAGTTAAAAAAAAACTACTGGGCGCAATGGTACAAAAAAAGGGTAAAACATAAGAAGGTTGTATTTGACATATTGGCCTTTTTTCATTTTTCCTGTGTGGATTCGTCACTGCGACCAGAGACATTTGATTTATTGTGATAATACCCAGGTGTTTCCTGTACTTCGTATTTAATATTATTCGCAGTACCATATTGAAATAAGGGATACGCTTATCATTTATATCCGTGCTTGTGTGTGAGTTTTACCTTTCCGTTTTAAGCTCACTGCTCTATACCGAGCCTCTTCATCATACCAATATCGTCTAATTAAAAATTTCCTGAAGAGAACAATCTTACGTTACTCAGTTTAGTTTTATTGTAAGAGGGACTTATTTTTGTTAGGAGGAAAGCTAGCAGGGGATTGTAGACATTTAGTTTAAAGGAAGGGTACAACCGAATGGCATTATTCTACTAAGATTTGAACCAACGACCACCCGCTTGTCAATGCGGACTCTGTATCTTTGCAGCTACGGAGCTCCTTCACGGGTGCTTGACTTGATGCAGTTCCATGCATTAGAAATTGGTGTTTGTAGTAGAAAAAATATTTTCTGAATAGCTCTGACGGTCAGTATTTTGTTGGAAGGTACGTGTCGTCGGCTGAAGGAAATGCTGGCACAATTCTAAACTACTTTTTCGGGTTTGTGTATCGGACGATGTAGAGGTATATACACTCGTTCACAATGCACTTTTCTGGAGATAAGGCGTCGTACACAAATGACGTAACGCAAGAAGGGAGGGGGGAAGGGAGGTTGAGTTTTAGTTACTTATTGTTACGTATGTAGGAGTGGGGGTTGTTGATACAGTTACGTGACTGTTATTTTTCTTCGAAATCGAAAATTTTTGGGGGTTAAGCGTTACGTAATTTTAGAGGTGGTGGGGAAGTCATATTGAAAACGTTACTTATCGGGGGGGGGGCAGGATCAAAATCTGGATTTCAGCGTTACGTAATTTGTGTGCGACGCTCAAACACTCTTGCGATACGATACGGTTTCCAAAGAATCCGATTTTGGGGAAACTGTGGATGGACTTGTGCTGTTTGCAGGCATACTATTCTACTACCGGAAACACCCGATTTTGCAGTGTAAGTAAATTATAAAATGATTGCGAGTGATGGATAAAATGATTTTTTTTCCATTTTGAATAGCTTCATGTGAATTACGAGCTGGATCTGTACGTGGCCGCAGCCAACGGGAAGCTGAGAACTATACCTGGTGCACCTCAAGGTTTCCAATGCCGAACTTAAATGAAACAAACCAGCATGGAAGAGGTTTGTCTAATTTTGTGTGTGTGTTTTTGTATGTTATCTTGATCAGAGTAAATCCTTATCCAGAGACTGCTTCTGACGTTGGCACTGCTGCTGCTTCTGGACTACTACTGCTGCTGGGGCTACTGCTGCTCCTGGGATTACTGTTGTTGATGGGACTCTTGCTACTGCTGCTGGCATTGCTGCCGACCATAAATTGTTTCTCCAAGCATTTCCGTGAAAACTATTACAGCATGGTTCAACTTTCAACTGAAAGGTTCAGAAAGGTTCGAAGGGATCGGTAGACTTACTTCAGCGGGAAAGCCAAGGTAAAATTTAATGTTTTCGTAACGAGAATAAATGCTTATGTTTTTGCTTTATTTTACTTCTTAGACAGATACCAATAGTTCAGCAGTTGCGTCATCGACCGGACAAGCAAGCCTACACAACTTAAACGCTGCGTTCGTATACGTGTTTTGTCGTTACCAGGAACAATTAAATTAAGTAATTTAAAGGAAATCAGAAAAAAAATATCATATGTTTCCATTAAACTCTACTAGAAATTTGGGAAGTAAATTTCGAAAATATTACTAGTCCATACAAAACAAACATTGTACGATTTTGTAATTTTGTACATGATAAAATGATCAAAATAAAAAAATGAATAAAAGCTCAATTTTTTGTAAACTTTTTTTATATGATTACAAAACCATTTCCAAAAATTCTAGCCAACAGTAGTGCTTATGTACTTTGCTCGTTTGGTTCAGCGTTTGACGGTTCGTTTAGTTTTACAGACTCTGCGCCACTCTATTCACTCTGGTCAGGCCTATTTTTAAAACTGCTCTTTCGGTTATTTATATCTTTCCAAGAAATATGCGAATAACAATAATACTGTCAAGCGCTACTTCCACTGCCTCCGGGCAGTATCCATGGCAATGCAAAAAAAAAAACAAACAAAAATATTTTACACACAGTCACATCCTGAGAGTAACATCTAAGTTTCTGCCGTGCACTCCCCGGGAAGTACAAAATATCGTCGGCAACGATATTTTTTATTCGCACGGCGGCAACATGGCACTACCCGGACATTGCACAGCGCTTTGGTATAAATACGTTCGAAATAGAGCTTTATTATTAATTAGAGACACCTTATCACTTCGGCGGCCGCGCCTGTGTATGCGAATGACCTACACCATTATAAAAGAGCGGAATTTTTTTTATGAATTATGAACTGTAACTATGCTGCTATACATTCGAAAATCGCAGGTCCAGCGATTCGCTGTAGACTTTGCAAACAAAACAATCAAGGTTAAATTTGTCATGATTATTTTAGCTTTTGTTTAATCTTTTATTCTATATGGACTTTCTAACTGCGACCAGAATCATTGATCTATTGTGAGATATGCTCGGGTGTCTACTGTATCCCGCACACGCTTACACGCTCTCTTACACGCTTACTGTTCTACTATACCGAGCCTTGTTTCTCCTGCCAGATAACACCAATTATAATTCCCTGGAAAAGTTTCGTCGTGTTTCGGCTCCGATATGATAAAACTTGTACACCCTGATAACCTGAAGAATGAATAAAAAATTAAAATCATTTCATTCTCCTCATTCATGAACTCAAATACCTGCCATTTTGTGATATTGATACACACTTTCTAATTACTCTAAAAATAAATGAAGTGGCAAACAATGTAAATTGTTTGAAATTTCAGAAAAAACAATTGTTTCTAATAAATACGCGTTATAATCAGTTCAAAACCGATTTATTTAAAAAAATCAATTACATCAGCATTGATAATTAGTTGACCGTTACCGGCGATGCTAGGGATAGATTCAAAATTAAGAATCACCTTTTTATATTTCTCTGCCCCATTAGCGCAACTCACGTCAGAAATATTACGTCACATTTCACCTCTTATAGTTCCATCGTCATTTTAAATGTAACATCAATATTATTAAAACGCACAGAACTGAAATACTCATATTCAGTTTTATTTTGCGATTAAGGCTATTCTAACTACAGAAACTGGAAGTCGCCATTTTGGACTTTAAAAAGACGTCTGGGGTTTCTCTTTTGAAAGTATTTGAATTATTGGCCAAATACCACTTTAGGCTATGTTCCTGACACCGAAAACGTCATCTTGGAGTTCAAAATTACTATTGGGAATAATTTCTGGCCTCTGGGCATAATCCTGTTTCTGAAAATCCTAAGATTGGATTGTATTTGACCACCTTGGGATGTTCGCCAGAAACCGGAAATTACCATCACAAAATTGAATATGGCAGCTGTAGTTGATATGGGATGACCATTTAGGGTTGTTTTGTTTTTATTATTTTTAAGTTTAGGTCTAATAATCTGCAAGATCAACCACGATTGCTATAATGTTTGTAGTTACGTAATTGATGAAAATAGCTTCATGTGTTTGACATTGGCGGCACACATTTATTTGTCATATATTATACCGTTCCAGCTGAAACTCAAAAACAATGACTTGCGACATTAGATTTTTTTACCTTATGAAAAACCACATGAATTCGAAAATCCGCGTAAAAAACTTCGTGAAAAAACGCGAAAAAATAACCTGATCGGTGCGTATATATTCAAAAACATCACATCGCGGGCACATTTGAATTGAACGTATTGATGTGATTGAAATTTATCAATTTTTGGGCTACTAACCTTCATGATTTTACATGTCTACGTAGTTTTAAGAACAATATCTCATTTTTTATTTATTTACCAGATTGAGTTATTTGCAATATATTTCCATATTCTCTTCATTTGCCAGATATCCTCAAATTCCATTCCTAAGCATTATCTAACATTTTAATGTAAAAAAGCACGCGAAATTCAAAGCAAAAGCCATCGCTTTGAATTTTGTGTTAGAGGCGAATTACGCATTAAATTTCATCATTATAAATGTTTTATGTAGTGAATAATATCTCAATTTTTAGAAATCAGGTACCTGTTGTTTCTCTTCAAATGTCTTTTCTAAACATCAACAAACACTTATTGAAAAAAAAATCACATATTATCGCTTTGAATTTTGATTTAGAGGTAAATTGAGCATTAAAAGTCATTTATCACAAAACTACGTGAAACATGCGTGTACCATATTTCTCCTCAAATATCCCTCCGAACATTTTAATGTAGAAAAAAAACCCATATCATCTTCATATCTATGAACTTTGATTTTAAGGAAAATTGAGCATAAAAAGGTATGATTTTGCATGATAAGCTAAGTAAAGAAAAGAAAATACCATAACTTTTCCACAAATGTCTATCCGAAACAATAACAACCATTTTATTATAGAAAAAAAACCATATCATCGCTTCAGATTTTGATTCAGAGGTGAATCAAGCACGAAAAGTCATGGTTTTTCATGTTTTTCGAAGTCTTGTGAATTATATTTTTAGTAATGAAATACCTATTATTTCTCCTCAAATGTCTCGTTTGAATATCAATATGAAAGAAAAAAAACACATGCCATCGCTTTGAATTTCGAATTATAGGGTGAACATTGAAGGTTGAACGAAAAAAAGTCAGGTTTCATTTATGTTTTACATTATGTGAAGGATCTCACAGTTTTCATTATTAAGAAACCCTAAATGTTTCACAAATATATTGCTTCGAACTCTACGAATATTTTATTGCAATAAAACGTACATGTAACCGCTTACTTTCTTGATTTAAAACGATTTAAAATTATGGTGCTTATTGTGCACCTCAGTAACAGCGGTAATAATATCAATAAAATCTGCGTTACGTAAATCTATTTTTATATAGTGGATATAAATAATTAATCATGCACCATCCGATAAATGAAGCGCTCTAATCTAATACTGCGCTATCAAAATAATCAAAATAAAGCAACCTGCACATCGCCGTTGTTGCATCGCACACAATGAAGTTTGAATCGCACAGCCCCGCCACCACGTTTTACGTTATGTGAATGATATTACCATTTTTATTATTAAGAAACTAAATGTTTTACAAATATATTGCTTCGAACTCTACGAATATTTTCTGCAATAAAACGTACATGTAACCGCTTACTTTTATGGTTTAGAACGATTTAAAATAATTACCATTACCATTGCACCTCAGAAATGGCGGGAATGATATCAGTAAGATCTGCGTTACGGAATTCCATTTCAACATAGGAGATAAAAATAATTAATCATGAATCATCGTATGAATGAAGCCCTCTAATTCAATACTGCGCTATCAAAATAATCAAAACAAAGCAATATGTACACCTGCTGTTTCGCACACTACTAGATATAAATTGCACAGCTCCGCCGCCACGTTTTACATTATGTGAGTGATATCAGAATTTTTATTATTAGGAAACCCTAAATGTTTCAAAAATATATTGCTTCGAACTCTACGAATATTTTCTTGCAATAAAACGTACATGTCACCGCTTACTTTCTTGATTTAGAACGATTTAAAACGACGGTGCTTATTGCGCACCTCATAAACGGCGAAACTAACATCAATAAAATCTGCGTTACGTAAATCTATTTCTATATAGTGGATAAAAATAATTAATCATGAACCATCCTATAAATGAAGCGCTCTAATCCAATACTTCGCTATCAAAATAATCAGAATAAAGCAACCTGCACATCGCCGTTGTTGCATCGCACACAATGAGGTTTGAATCGCACAGCCCCGCCACCACGTTTTACGTTATGTGAATGGTATCATAATTTTTATTATTAAGAAACCCTAAATGTTTCATAAATATATTGCTTCGAACTCTACAAATATTTTCTTGCAATAAAACGTACATGACACCGCATACTTTCTTGATTTAAAACGATTTAAAATGATGGTGCTTATTGTGCACCTCAGTAACGACGGGAATAATATCAATGGAATCTGCGTTACGTAAATCCATTTGTATATAGTGGATAAAAATAATAAATCATGCACCATCCTAAAATAAATGAAGCGCTCTAATCCTAAACCGCGCTATCAAAATAATCAAAACAAAGCAACCTGCACACCGCCGTTGCTGCGTCGCATACAATGAAGATTGAATCGCACACCCCGCCATCGTGATCTCTTTGCGGCAGGAGAAGTTTGGATGTGTTTGTTTTGACCAAGTCCGCATGCCAGCCGCACCGGCCTTGCTTCAAAGCAAACACAACTAAACTTCCCTCTCGCCCGCGACGCACGAAGACGAATGAACCCCTAGGAGCGAATGAACCCTGGTCCGACATCTCCGACATTTTTGTTGCATTTGAGCACGACATCGGACCGATAATGAGCGAAATGTCGACCCGTCGTTGGACCGATCTATCGGAGAATCGGACGCGAATTGGTCCGACATCGGCCCGACAATTCTTACTGGGATTGTAAATGATCGAGCGAGAGAGTTTTAAAATCGGCTTCTCCGAAAAAAAATCGTCATACGAGAGTAAGAGAAAAACTTTTTTTCGTTCGACCGATCGTTTCTGCCGTTCAAATCAAACAAAAAAAGCATGTGCATTCATCGCAATCACAATCAAATTTCGATCCCTTCTCAAGCACTGTCGCTAGGTACCATCTTAGATTATTGGAACATATAGCGAATTTCTTTATTTCACTGTGTGCGGGCAAAACTGCCGAGGAATAATAAAACTTCATCGAAAGAGATGCCAAATAATTGTTTACGAGCTTACCACGTGCGGTGGTGGGTTGAAGTTGACAAATTTTACAGTGCGCTTCGGGCAGCACGGCAGGTCAAAACTAGGTCAAAATCGAGCGAATAAAGAAGGGTTTTGACAGCAGTTTGTGCGCTTCCAGGTCAAAACGAGGTGAGCTGGTGGAATAAAGAAATTCGCTAATAGATATTCAACTCAAACAACAATACGGGCAACAAAAATGTTGTCGTCCGCCGAGTATGATGGCGGTTGGGTGAATTAATGAATTATTTTGATAATAGTACGACTAGTCGTTTATAGTCGTTTAAAGGCGTTTCAACAATATGTTTGATGACTAGTACAAAATTCCTTACTTTTGCAGTATGCAGCGGACACGAGTTTCGCCGCGCGTGAACGAAAATCGAACTAATTTGTATACTGTTAATTTGGTAATGACGACAAGATGCTGAAAGGTAAAGCATGTTTTTCTATATCATTGTAATTTTTCAATATCCTTATACGGTTGCCTAAGAAAGGATGTGACAAGAGAAACCAAAAATCACGCAAAGTTCTGTCAAAGTGAAAGCCCTCTTTGATTGGTCGATTTTGTTTAGCGCACTGTTAAGTTTTATTATTAGTCGGCGAGGGAATGTGCTATGAGTTATAACATCGAGTACAACATAGAAACGTCAAATTCAATGTTTGTGCTTTTTTCTGTTTTCTTGCTCGTATTTACTGTAAATACGAAAATTTCGCCGTTCCTTTTATTATCGAACGAGAGTTCATATATGAATTATAAAGAGTTTTTTTTTCACTTAAATTACATCATTTTTTTGGATCTTAACCAGATCCACTGTGTCTACCGCGGCAACCTAAGAAGCGCAAGGGCTGAGCCCCAACTGGAACAGCAAAACAATGAAATCAATCCGACCGACTTTGACGTTTTCGTATCAGGTTTGACGTTTTTGTATCTTCGATGTTATACTCTGTCAAATGTACAGCGAGGGATAGGAAAAGGCATTCCCTCGTTAGTCGGTATGGTTGGCCGTGCTGCAAAAACTTTCGATATTTTTGGTTTACACTGTTTCTGCATAACAAGTGGATGAACGTGTTTTTCGTTCAACAACTTTTCGAAACATTTTCATACACTGGATCTGTGAAAATTAACATTCGAAATATTAATCATGTTTTTGACGTAGGACTACGTCTAACCGCAGTATATCGAGATACATTCTGAGGAAACTAAAAACCAAGGTGTAACGTCGGTATGAAAGATTTCAAACGGTAATACTGATGTAACCACATGATGGATCACAATGATCAATATGTCGTTAGATTGATAAAATAATGGACATTTTTTTATTCTTCAGTTATCATTATCAATTCATTGTTAAACAGTGAAAATTTCATAAAAGTTTCAAAGTCGAATTTTCACGAACAATGTACCAATCACATGCGAGCACGCCTAGCACAGACTTCATGAGTGGACACCAAGGGCCTGCTATGATATCCTGTATAGCAGTGGCAAAAAAAATTTTGACAGAATCTCCCCGTCCCAATAGGTCAACCAATGTTTGCTTTCATGAGCCTAAACTAATTTGATGTCTTGAAGGTGAAGCTTTTTCGGAAAGTTCGTAACCACCTCCACTATCAGACAATCTCACGTTCTGCTGTAAGAATGTCATTAAAACTGATGTCTTGAAGGAAAACATGCTTGCACAGGCAACAGTACTACACCGAGCAATGTATGAACAGAGCGCTGGCGCTGGTCTGGTCACTCGTCGTCTATGAGTGCTTAAGTACTCTATATTCTTTTGTGTGCAGCGAAGCCAAGTGAAGACTACATTGCCGCTGTCGACGCACAGCTAGGCGTGTTTGGTTAATGTGTAGGTATCATTTTGCGATCTGGAACACAATCGATTTACCGTTTGAATTGTCATCTTCTTCTTCTTGTTTGGAATAGTAACAAATATCAGAGCTCAATATGATTGTTCAGTTACCGCGAAAGACGCTGCGCTGCCGGGGACAACAAAATTCTATATGTGTCGTTAAAAGCAGATAGCAGGGTAAATAAATTTTATGCATTGTACAAATAAAATGCGTTGTTTATTTTTAAGCTTTACACTCGGATTTATTCAGAATAATTTAAATAACTAAATATAGCGTATTTAAAAAACAATAGAAAACTAAAGTGCTCCTCACAGATCTTTGAATAGATAGTTGAACGAGCTGTACTGATGATTATAGGTAATGCTACTTAAATGAATTTAGTTCAATATAACAATCCCGCGGTGGCGGTATATAGGAAAACCAAGTTCATTTCATCTTGTTATTAGAGTTCCCACATTTGTATGTTATTTGTCTTTTCCAATTAGTTTTTTTGACAATAGCGGCTTCAAAATATTACCTTACTTGTAACTGTACAGCACCATGCAAACATTAATTGCTGAGGCTAATGTTGCTTATCATTCGAGTCCGGTTTATTTTTAAAGATAAGAGACAATTGACTTTTGAAACTGATTAAATTTTTTTCTGATTCTGTTTACTGATAAAATGTTTAAATTGACCTGAATTGAATGTTAACATGTTCATAAAATTCTATGTCAATGTTGAATTTTCTGTGAATATACATTTTCGACTGGAAAATGTAATTCTTTATCGTTATTTTTTCCACGAACTTGTAACTGCAGGAAAACTTTATTGTGACATCTTTGCCGCATTGTGGTCGGTGAGTGAGCTGTCTTTCACAAGACAAATAAATATAGAAAGAAGTTGAATTTCTACTAAATCGTACTCAATTTAGATCTGTATAGAAGGTAACCTTTTCGCGTATTGAAGAAAATTGACTGTATCAGAATGAAAGCTATTCATAAATGTTAAAGAGAATGTTTTTTTCTTCTAAACTAGAGTGCTGCAAATAAATAGTCGAAAAACAGACCCCGTACGATTTTGGCAACACGCCAGAATTTCTGCTGTTGCCAAAATCGAACCATACCAGAAGTTAACGGTTCTCTTTTCATGACTATTTTTCTACTATTTAGGTGGCCTATGACGACCTTAACAGTTAATATGGCCACCAATGAACTAGTTTTAGTTCCAAGTCGTTTCAGGTATCGCTTGATGAATTTAGGCTGACGACCTAGATACTTAATATTACCACCCTAAAAATTAGAGGCATAGTACTGCTTTGATCATGATCAGGAACAGGAACCATTTTACCGATTCCGGTCATTCGCTTCGGCAACATAAAAAACCAAAATACCAATTTCTTCTGGAGGATGTTGAGCTAAAATTGGTGGAAAAAATCAAGAAAACTAAAAAATGTAATTAATGTGTGCCAAAATCGAACCGTGTCAGAAGTAAAACGAGTTCAAATCGAACAGAGCCACAAAAGGACATACAAAACTATTGCAGTCCTACGTCAACTATGCGGTCGTATCCTGGATACCACCCTCCTACTTTTTTAAACTACTTATGATGAACGATTACAGATTTTATTCAAGAAAAGCAAGAGGAATAAGTTGAAATTATGACTAGTTCAAATAAATCCAGAAAATATCTTCAAATTAATTCAAGATTCATTGAGTAACCATTATCAAGTAACTAATTATAATTGTAACCCAGAACTTGAAATATCCTATACACTTAACTGCATTATGTTTTCTCGGTAAAGTAAAATACCGTACTACTTGAAAACATTTTAGTTTACCGTTGTTCAGTAAAAAAATACTTAGAAATCGCAAACCAAACGTGTTTACCGGAATACCGTAAATTTGTTTACCGAAAAAAACCCGTGAAACCGAAAATTTCCAAGTTCAGTAAACTAAAATACCGAATCTCGGAGCCTTCAACCGAGATTACGTCGAACAAAAAATCTTTTACCGAGATTCCGAAAAACTGAACTGTCAAAATAGCGCGTGCTTCACCAACAGTTTTTTTTCGTGTTCCGGTTTAGAAAGAAAAAAGGAGCAGGTTTTGCGGCTGATTATTATTATGGTTTGACGGATTTCTCCAAATCTCGACAGCAAACGCGAAATGTTGTCTGCGATTAGCTTCAAGCTAAAATTAAATAATTTTATTTGCACGGTAAACATTTCTAATTTTAATTCACACACAATTTTGGTGAACCGACTATATACGGGTTAACGCGGTGAGTCGTCGGTTTCTCTAATTGATCCTGGATGATTTTAGGCTAAGTTAGGTTAAGATAGATTTTTTCCTTAGTTTTAGATTAATTTTAAGTAACTCCACTTACTTTTACTCTCGTAGGATAAGTATAGCGGTAAGTTTGATGTGGGCAAATCGATAACGGTATGGATTAATATCTAAAAAGTATTAATTTAAGTGAATATGATGAATTTAGAATAAGCACTGCACGAGTCCTCTTTCTTTGCACGTTTTTTGCTCTCCTCGTTTTGTTTTTATCTCGGTTTTATGACAGTTCAAGGTCCGTTCTGTCGGTCAGCGAGCTGAAGTGGTCAGCGATGGTCAGTAGAAGCGTTGCGTTTGGACAGCGCCGCTGCAACGGGGGTTCCGTCACCACAATGGAGAAATCTGCAATGTTCAGATTAACTAAAATATTGAGTAAGTAGACACTATTTTTTCTCAGATCTTGTTTTTTGCTGCAAAGAATATTAAAAAAATAACGATTAATTCTTTATTCATCAAATTTTATAGGTTATCAACTCACTTCACAGGATGGAAGTTGCAGCGTGATGGATGTTACTTTAATTCCTGTATGCAATACAAGTCTTCACAGGATGGAAGTTGCAGCGTGATGGATGTTACTTTAATTCCTGTATGCAATACAAATCTTCAGTTTGTACCAATGCTGTGTTTACTTGAATCAGTTGAGTGATAAATTAATGAATTTATTTGTATATTTAATCATTTTTATCATATTCTGAAAAATTAAAAAATCGTAAAATACGTACCTCAGTAAATTTCACCGAAGTTCTCGTAATAAGCTGGCAGTTGAAATTTGCGAGTATCTCGGTAAACATTACCGAGAACCTCGTTAAGGTTTGACAGGTTTTTGATTTTTTTGCTTTTACAGAATCTCGGTGTTTTGATGTATTACCGAGATTTTTACCGAGATCTCAGTTGTTGAAATCTCGGTAATTTATTTTACCGTACTCAGAGATAATATCTAAGTATGTACACACTTAGATTTTATTGCCGAGAACTCAACAGCTGATAAATTCAGCGAACTGTTTTACAAGTTTTCGGTAGCATTTTCATGAACTTCGGCAGGCGAGATGTCATTACTTGCTGGTTCACGGTAAATCGATATATTTGCTGAATGTTCGTCGAAATATATTGCTGATATTTGTTGAAAAGTTCGCCGAGCTCGATCAGCTGTTGGGAAGTTTGCCGAGATGAATTAAGTGTGTAGGTATTGAATTTCCTTTATTGAATATTTTTGGCGACACTGGCAAGCGTCGTGCCAAAAAATTAAAATGTTTTATGAGGGATAGAATAACTAGAAGCCACTTGTCACATCCGGTCCTAGGGTATTGCCACATACATAAGACATAAGTAACACTCAGGAAGATATCTTCCAAAAAAGTTGGTACAAAATGAACTACTCAAATGGTACCACACTCTGAATAAAATCACTGTTTGAGTTGTTTTGAAGGCAGTGTACCTGTGCAGCCCTGCATTTGTCTCGTTCCTACTCGAAAAATGCTGCAATGATTTTGTAAATAACTTTTTGACAGTTCCTTATGGGATTTTCTTCGGAACAAAATTCATTTTGTTCATTATTTATCGAGCAGTTTGACAGGACGAGGTATGGAGTACTTTGGGGCAACGCCCAAGAAACAATTTGGAAGCTGTTATGAGAGCAAATGTGGAACAAAAGCAGTGTTGAAGCAATCGATGCTGAATAAACAACACGTTGAACTATTTGTTGAACAAACGTAGCAGCATTCTTGTTGAAGTTAACCACTTCAATTTACTTTATTGATCTGCTGACTAACTGTCAGCTTGACTTGAAATTGAAATTACATTGATTATCCTTACCACCTAATTCCTACTCTACATGGTACATTGGCGATAGCTATGTTTACTACAAGAAAATTCAAGCTAGAAACCTACAACAGTATACAAAAGGCTATAATCCTATACAACAGTTCGATGCTTTCATTCAAGCTTATGCACAAGAGTATAAAGTTGTATGTCAGATGTAGTAGACAAGTAATGTAAAATTGCATACTTCAACACCTCCCCTCAATTTTAACTTTTAGTTTTTCAAATAACTTTTGATGCTGAGTTTTAGGTAAAGCCTTAGTCAACGCATCTGCTAGTTGCTCTTGAGTGGGAATGTACTGTAATGTGAGATGACCTCTCTTTATAATATCCCTGATGAAAACAAATTTCACGTCGATGTGTTTCATTCTTTGATGTTCCCGGGGTTCCTCAGAAAACCTGATACATGGTATGTTGTCTTCATAGATTATGAATGGCAAATTCTTCACCTCTAATTCAGATAGCAAATTTGAAAGCCACATTACTTCCTTGGTTGCAGAACAGAGAGAAATGAGTTTTGCCTCAGTTGAGGATAGACTAACAGTTGGTTGACGTTTGGTTCACCACGAAACGAGATTTCCGAATACTTGGAAAACATATCCAGAAATAGATTTCCTGTCTTCTGAATCATTGCCAAAGTCTGCATCCGCGTATCCTTGTAGCGTTGGTAAGTCGTTATTTTTGTGATATACAAGTTTCGTATTTTTAGTTCCTTGAAGATATCTCAGGATGCGCTTTAATCCAGTCCAATGATTATCATTAGCGCTAGACTGAAATTTACTCAAAATGTTGACTGCGGCGCAAATATCCGGTCTTGAACACAACGCTAGATATTGCAAGCATCCTATCAATTCTCTGTAAGGATGCGTGGTAAGAGGATCACCGGTTTGATTCCATTTTTGATTTACATCCATTGGAGTCGCAACTGGTTTACAATTCTCCATATTGAACCTCTTCAAAATTTTGTTAGTGTAATTCATCTGTGAAATTTCCATTCTCTGATTTTCCAGATCTCTTATAATGTCTAATCCCAAGAAATGAGAAACTTCACTGAGATCCTTCATTTGAAATTGCTTGGATAATTCAGCTTTAATCCAATTGATATCGTCAATGAATTGACCAATTATGAGTAAATCATCTACATATAATACCACATACAAGACACGTTCCTCCATTTTGTATATGCAGCAATCATTATATAATGGTAATAATCCAAGTTTTCGCATTGCATTATCAAAGCGTTCATTCCATTTTCGTCCTGCTTGCTTCAAGCCATATAGTGTCTTTTGTAATTTAACAATGTTAGAAACCCCATATTCATCCAATGGTAGGAAGTCCTTAATTGTAAACAACCATTTGGATTTAATCGGTTTGTGGTGTTTTGATATACTTTCTATAGTAGTCCATGTTTTATTTTCATACAAGGAGGCAAGTTCTATTTCAATTGCTTCTTTCCATTTCATCCAATCATCACGTCTTTTTCAAAGATCAATGGATTGAGGAATTTCTCGTATAAATTCATTGGCACTGAATGCTGTTTCATAATTATTCATCCATTCTGGTGGTCGTCTTTTTCTTTCGCTTCTTCGAAGCTCTTGATTTGCTCCGTTTTGTTCGTTATCATCCCCGAAAGCACCATCGTCTTCTGCTGTTGCAAAACCATCATCCAAGTTCTCGGTAATGTTAGTGCTTGGACTATCGTGTTCTGGTAGTGTATTAGTTACAATTGAAATATCCTCACAATTATCTGTATAATCATTTCGCACACAATTGGTTGATACCAGTTGCTCGTTGACCACTACATTTCGAGAAATTTCAATCCCCCTAGTTTGCGCATTCCATAGTCTAAAGCCATTATTGGAGTATCCGACAAATTTCAGAAGCTTGCTTCGTTTATCAAGTTTCTTCCTTTTCTCTTTTGGAATTTGTGCGTAAGCATCGCAGCCAAATATTTTTAGTTTGCTCACATCTGGTTTTCTTCCAAACCATTTTTCAAACGGAGTTTTATTTTCCAACAGAGCGCTTGTAGGAGATCTGTTTGTTAAATATGTGGCAGCAAAAAACAGCTTCGCCCCAAAGTTCCTTGGACAATGTAGTTCCATGTAGCATACTTCTTGCTTTGTCCAACAAAGTTCTGTTCATCCTTTCGCTCACTCCGTTTTGTTGTGGCGTATATTGCACAGTTGTTATTATTTGAATTCCTTTTTGGATACAGTAGTTTTTGAAATTTTCTCCAAAATATTCAGTTCCATTGTCTGTTCTTAAATTTTCAATGCTTAGTCCAAAATGAGCCGAACCCATTGCTTCATATTCCCTGAACCGATAAAACACATCACTTTTGTGGCTTAATAGGTACACTGTTGTAAAATGTGTGTAATCGTCAATGAATGTGACGAAGTAGCGAAAACCATCATAGGTAGTTTGCTCGAAGAAACCACATACATCAGAATGTATTATCTCAAGAGGTCTGGTAGACCTTGGCAGAACCATTTGTTTGAATCTTTCACGCGTTTGCTTTCCATACAGACATGATTCACATATCTGTCTGTCTTGGTTAAACTCGTTCACCTGTATTTTGAAACCTTCAACCATATTCCTTTTGAAGAGTATCTCCAAGTTAGATTTTCCAAGATGACCAAATCCTTTGTGCCATTGAACCAAATTATTGTTCTTGCAAACTAAAGCATTTTCATTCATTGCTTCGCCGTATACATCTAGCAAATAGAGCCCGTTTTCGAGGTATCCTTTGGCAATAATTTCTCCAGATTTTTCCCGAATAGTAACGAAATTGTCAGCAAACAGAACTTCCTTTCCAAGGCTAACCACCCTTTTAACGGAAATCAAAATTTCCTGCAACTCAGGAATGAATAGAACGTCGTACAGCTTCAAATTCTGCATTTTATTAAATCCGATTACAGATTGTAGTGAAACATTTCCAATACGCTTAGCTTGTAGTTCTTCCCCTTCCTTAGCAGTAGTAACAGTGATTGTTTCCTCAAGGTCCCGCAATTCCCGCATTATGTTAACGTCATTAAACATATGGTTAGAAGCACCAGAGTCCATTACCATTAAAGGACGTGAGCGATGTCGACGAATACCAGCCATTAGAGCATGTTCTCTACGTTCGTATTGATTACCTACTCCTCTATTTTCTTTGCGTTTACGTTTTTCAATTGGGCATTTATTGCGATAATTCCCAAGTTGGTTGCATCCATAACATCTGATGTTACGCTGTCGATCGTTGCTTTCGGCCAGAAACGCAATATTTTCTCCTGCATTCCTATTCCGGCATTGCAATATTTCAGCATCGTATAAGATTCGGTGTAGATCTTCTAAGGGTTTCCTCTGTAGGACCTCTTCTGGTAGTAATAATATTTGTGCAACTACGTTGTTGTATTGCTCCGGTAGTACTCCCAAGAGCGTTTGTATGTACTCACGATGCGACGATTGTGGATCCGCACGCTGCAGTTCTCGCACAAGTTTGGAATGTGTTTCAGTGAGCTCGTTCAAGTTGCCAAATTGCCTATTCTCTAGACCATATAATTGACGTCTCACGCACATTGCAACAAGCGTACCATTGCGTTGGTATGCTTGTACCAATGCATCATGCACTGTTTTGCATAAGTACAATGCATGATTTTTTGCAATGGTTCATTAGTGAGGGTGCAGCAGATTTCATCAATAGCTGCATCATCTTCCTCACAGCGTTTCCTGTAGCGACGCATTCGCTGTTCTTCTTCCTCTGGTGTGGCTTCTGGATCGGGTCCTCCATATGGCTCTTCTAGCGGCGTGCGTTGAAGAGTATGATCCAATTTGAGTCTGGTCAAATGGTGCATCAAACGCCATTTCCAAGCAGTAAACTGCTTTTCCTCGCCGCTGAACATTCCCACAGTGACGCTGCGTCGTTGAATTAGCATCAGAGTGGCAGCATTTGGGACGAGAATATCATCCAGATCCTGTCCTGCAGCATCATATGCTCCGCCCGTAGTTAGACTGCATCCGCTGCTACCCACAGCACCAGCACCAGCATTGCCGCTGCCACCCACAGCACGACCGTTACCGCTACTACCCTCAGCATGGTTACTTCCACTGCTACCCGCAGTTTGACCGCTTCTACTGCTACCCGCAGCTTGACCATTTCCGCTGCTAGCCACAGCTTGGCCACTTCCGCCGCTACTCGCAGCTCTTCTGCTTCCGCTGCCACCCGCAACTTGACCATTTCCGCTGCTAGCCGCAGCTTGGCCATTTTCGCTGCTACCCGCAGCACCAAGATTGCAGTTCACAATCTTCTTCTTCTTTTGCCGGACGATGATTGTCCGCCTATAGCTTCCTTTTGTGGCGTTGCCATCTCTGCCAAATAGTTCCGATGAGTTGTCCTGGGCCAATAACCTGTTGAAGTTAACCACTTCAATTTACTTTATTGATCTGCTGACTAACTGTCAGCTTGACTTGAAATTGAAATTATATTGATTATCCTTACCACCTAATTCCTACTCTACATGGTACATTGGCGATAGCTATGTTTACTACAAGAAAATTCAAGCGAGAAACCTACAACAGTATACAAAAGGATATAATCATATACAACAGTTCGATGCTTTCATTCAAGCTTATGCACAAGAGTATAAAGTTGTATGTCAGATGTAGTAGACAAGTAATGTAAAATTGCATACTTCAACAATTCTTTGTACATGTACTTATTCAACAGTGGAACTCTAGCTTAACAGAAGTTGTTCAAACGTTTGCAAGTGATTACGAGCAGCATTAATAAATATGTGCTGCGTTGAAGCGCTTTAAAGGACTCCATTTATCAGTGGCGTTTTCGCCTAATAAAAGCTATTTGAACGTTTCAAACGGCAACTCCGCAACTATTATTCTGTTGTTCAAATGCTGCATACATGCGTTTGAAGTCTTTCGAAGAGCAATTCTTTAGCTCTTATAGACGCGAACGCTAGATCACCGGTTTTATAAAATATCCTTCTGAACGCCTCATATAGTTGATTTATTGCAGTATAAACATTTTTTAAACCACCAAAAGATTTAGCAACTTGTGTACTTTTAAATCAAAGTCAGTGATGCCCCGAAAGATTTTTTTTTATTCTCGGAAACTGAGGATTTCTATGAAAATTTTAACAGCATTTTATAATTATTGAATAACTTTGATTAGACAACAGTCCAACAACAACCGAAATGGAAAATAGAAAATTTCTGTTCAATGGTTGAAATTTTCCGGCACACAGTTGTCTAGAAACGACGAAGAGGGTTTTTAACAACAACATCAGAATATTTCATTCAACACTTGTTAAACCAGCGTTGAACAGATGCACCGCAAAAAATTTATTAGGCTACTGTTCTGTATGTGTTCGACCTGTCGAACAAAATATCAATGAAACAATTGCTAAGCCGTTGCTCGACTATTGAAATGCTTTTGTTAAATGCTTGTTTAACCCCCTAGTACCCGAATTAATTTTCAGACGGACTTCGAAAAAAACACTATGTATTTTTATAAATATTTTTTAAGTATTTATTGAAGTATTTTAGAGGTTCAACTGAAAATCGTCAAGAAGCGGCACTGGGCACTAGAGGGTTAACCTTGTTTAATAATGGTGTTTACAAACCTTTTATCGCGCATTAGAACATACTTATGCAGCTCACGCTGAATAGTAGCGTAAAAAAGGTTTAATCGACATTACTTCAGCTCTTTTAGCACAAAAAAGTATGCAAAAATGGAGCTTGAATTTTTTGTTAAAATTATTTTTATTGGCTTTATTAGTTTTTTACTTGTGGAAATGATATGGGTGATTTTTTAATTTATATTAAAAGGCAACAAAAACTATCTTTTGCTGGGCTTCTGTTGAGATTCGAACTTGCGATCCATTGCTTGGCTGCCATCGATGAATGCATGTGAGTTAATCTTTAATATGATGTGTGCAGTGTGTAAAGTGAATATGCTTCTAAACGTTGTGGTCTAACAAATGTTGACCAGCCATAACTACTGGAATATAAGCTTTTTGCACGCTGCAGTTGCTGCTTGCAAACAATTGTTATGTCAAATCAATCGGTACGCTTTGTTTAGAGGTGCGTGCAAGAAGCTAATATTCCAGCAGTTATACAATGCCTGTTCAACATTTTTTAGATCAGAACGATTAGAAGCATATTCACTTTTAACACAGCATACGTCATATTACAGATTAGCTCACATGCATTCATCCATGGCAGCCAAGTAATGGATCACAAGCTCGAATCTCATCAGGGACCCAACAAAAAAGATGGTTTAAAAAAAAGGGTGGCGTGTGACGATGTTGCTTTCCGATATAAATTAAAACTTACCCGTAGTATTTCCAAGTAAAAAATATGACGATGAAGAAGAACTGAAAGACTTTCATAACAGACTTCACCCTACGAGAATGGTAGGCAGCACACGACAAAACCCTAATAATAATCATTCTAGAGGAAACAATAATCAGCATCAGAACTACAACAATAACATCCGTGGAACTAACAATAATTATTCTAGAGGAAACAATAATCAGCAATATAACTACAATAATAATTTTCGTGGAAGCAATAATCATTATAGAGGGAACAATAATAATTCATGGAATTCTAGAAACTTGAATCAGCAAAATTTTAGAGATAACGGATTTCAAAATGGTTATACGAACAATCGGTACCAGTCTAATGGTTTATATAATAGAAGCAATTTCAATCAGCCTTCACAACCTCATAACTATCAAGCGTTTAATCAAAATAGAGTAAACACTGAAAATAGGGGTGGCACTTATTATCCAAACAACAATTACGATAGAAATCAAAATCAATTTCCTAGACAGGATACAACCGATAGAGGATACAATGAAGGAAGAAACTACAACCAACAAAAAAACTGAATTCTGGGGGTGTCAAATATGGCGTCCAAACACTCCGACATATAGAAAATAACGAACAGAGACGCATTCAGAGGGATACGACCGAATGCAATTATATTTCAGCAAGCGTGACGGAAAATTATCAGAGCGAAATGTGTCAAAGTACTACTAACTTATGGGAAAAGTTTAACACTTACATCCCAGCACACGAGAAGTTAAGTATCGAATTTACTGCGAATAATCAATTCATTTTAAACATTGCTACGGTCGATAACCCGAGAAAAACAGAACGGTACATGCTAGACACAGGAGCGTACAATAATCTAATTAGATGGAATACCGTTATCAATATGGAATTGGAAAATGTAGAATATACAGATAAGGTATTACTAACAGGGTTTAATCTAACTCAAGAAGAAACATTAGGATCAGTAAAAGTAGGATTATTAATAGGGAATTCATGTTACATGGTTAAATTTTTTATAATGAAAGATTTATGTGTCCCGGCAATCATTGGGGCTCAATTTTTAAAACAATATACAATATATATATAAGCGAACAGTTTACTTCAATTATTTTGCGCAAGCCATGTGAAAATGACAATGGGTGTAACAAAGAGCTAAATATGGGAAGCACATATACCGAGGTATTCAATGAAAACAGAGGGTTAATTGAGTACAAGGTAAAGCCGCATTGCAAAGATTCTGAGCTTCAGAAACGTTCTGAACATAAATATACATTATCAAATGAAAAATCATGTCAAACTGAATGCATTGAAGAATATATTGGAGTTAAAAATAATAACGAAAAAGAATGTCAAACTGATTGTTTAGAGGACACATATTTCGATCTAACAGATAAGCACATAGGAATATCTGTAGGAAATGAACAAATGAGTGCAGATTACTCGAACAATGATGTGAAGTTATACACGGAAGCAGTTGAGGCTGAAGATATAGATTTCAGACAAGACTATAGTCTAGTAGAGAGTAGAAACCTAAGTGAACTGAAAGGAGTAGAAAGAATTTCTAAAGTAATAGACTCACTTAACATGAATCATTTAGAACAACATGATTATACGGTAATGAAGGCTATCATGTCAGAATACAGTGACGTATTCTATTTAAAGGGAGATAAATTGACCATTACAGATGCAGCAATTCACAATATAGAAACAACTACTAATATACCAATAAACAAAAGACAATATAGATTCCCAGAAGGTACAAAGAAATTAATAAACGAAGAAATTGATGAAATGTACCGTCAAGGTATAATAAGGCCTAGTACGAGTCCATGGAATGCACCAGTACTGTGCATACCTAAGAAAGACTTAGATGCCGACGGAAGTAAGAAATATAGAATTGTGATAGATTTCAGAGAACTTAATTTGATTACTAAACCTTTTGTTTATCCTATACCACTAATCGATGAAATTCTCGATAACCTTGGACATAGCAAATATTTTACTACAGTGGATTTAAAATCAGGCTTTTATCAGGTGCCTATTAACCCAAAAGATGCAGCTAAAACGGCATTTTCAACCCCAAAATGCCATTATGAATTCACTAGAATGCCTATGGGGCTAAGGAACAGTCCATCAACATTTCAAAGATTGATGAACACAGTACTTTATGAACTTGGGGACATTCAAGCTATTGTTTACTTGGATGACATAATTGTATATGGTAGAACAATTGAAGAACACAACCGAGAACTAGTAAGGGTTCTGAAAGCGTTACGAAAACATAATTTAAAAATTGAGTCAACCAAATGTCAAGTTCTGCGCACCGAAATTAACTATTTAGGACACATAGTTGACGAAAAAGGCATACGCCCAATGGAGGATAACATAACAGCTGTAAGAAATATGCCTATTCCTAAAACAGTAAAGGGAGTGCGATCATTCTTAGGTGCGGTAAATTTTTATGGCAAATTCATACCAAAAATTGCAGAAATCAGAAAACCTTTAAACGAATTGTTGAAGAAAAACGTACGTTTCGTCTGGACAGATGAATGTCAGAAAGCGTTTGAAAAATTGAGAGATTTTTTGACATCGGATTCTCTTTTAGTTAGGCCAAATTATAAGGACACTTTTGTTCTAACTACGGATGCAAGTGATTATGCAATTGGAGCGGTATTATCAAATGAAAAAACTTTAGATAAACCTATAGCGTACGCCAGTCGTGGGCTAACAGGTGCTGAAATTAAGTATCACACAATTGAAAAAGAACTGCTCGCCATCGTTTGGGCGGTAAACAGATTCAAACATTACATATACAATCAAAAATTCATAGTTTATACTGATCACAGACCTTTGGTTTCGATTTGGCGGCTGAAGGAAACTTCACCAACGCTAACCAGATTGAGACTAAAATTACAAGGTCTCGAATGTGACATACGGTATAAGCAAGGAAAAGATAATGTTGTTGCAGATTTTTTATCACGTCTTAATCCAGATGTATCATGTGTTGCAGTTATTACTAGAAAACAAAAACGAGAGGAAGAAAAACAACAACTACAGCAGCAGCAAGTTAATGAAGCAAATCAAAGCCAACAAATCATCGACGAGTCAGGTAGATTTACTCTGTTCAAAAGAAAGCAAGAAACTAGTTGGAACCCACACATGGATGGGTTGGAAAACATTGACTTTAGCTTCGATGACTATCCCGAAGAAACAAAGGGATTGAGTTACGATGACTTTGCAGAAGCTTTGAATCATAATCTACTTGATTTTAAGAGATTGATTTTTTCCAAAGAGAAAATCGATGTAGACAAAGTTGATGCTACCTTCATGATCGTCAATAGTAGATCGGCTTACAAAGAACTGAGTGAATTTGTAGACCTGCCTCATGGGCTGAAAGACTATTTGAACGGTAGAATATTTTCAATACCAAACCGCAAGTTATGGGGTTTAATTTTAAATGGTACTAAACGTTCAGGAATAGATACAGCAGTCTTATTCGAAGGACTGGTGGATGCATTCCAAAACTGCCCAGAATACGTGAAAGAAGCAAGAAATATTCAAATAATAGCTTTCAGAAATTTACAAGTTCCAACAGAAGCAAACGTTTTAAAATTTATAGCAGAAAAATTTGACAAAGTTTTCACCCTATATGCTCCGAATAAAGATCGTATGTGGGTAAGACCAGAGGATAGAGAAACAGTTTTAAAAGAGTTTCATGATTGTCCATTAGGAGGACATGTAGGAAGTAAACGTATGCTGAAACGTATTAGCCCTGTTTCAGTGGGACAATATGAGGAAAGACGTAGAAAATTATGTCAAACAATGCGAATCGTGCCAAAAGAATAAAATATGGATGGCGAACAAAATTCCAATGAAAATTACAACAACTTCGTCTGAACCCTTTCAAAAGATTTTTATGGATATTGTCGTACTCCCCGAATCCAACTCTGGGAATAGATACGGTCTGGTGATTCAAGATGACTTAACAAGATATCTTACAGTCGCGGCAATGGAAAATCAGGAAAGCTATACTGTAGCTAAAACCTTTGTAGAAAATTTCATTTGCAAATTTGGCACACCAATGGAAGTAGTTACAGATCAAGGAGCAAATTTTGTTAGTAATTTAATGAAAAATGTTTGTAAAATATTAAAAATAAAGAAGATAACAACTTCTGCGTATCATCCGCAAGCTAATTTAGTTGAACGATCAAACAGAGAGCTAAAGACATATCTTAGACAGTATGTGGGAAGTGATCCAGGTTTTTGGGATCAACTTCTTCCCTATTTTATGTTCGAATACAATACAACAATGAACTCATCTACGGGATTTACACCGTTTGAGTTAGTTTACGGAAGAAGTGCTCGGATTCCAAATTCCGTATATAAACTACAGGATATGGAATTGACTTATGGGGATTACATCTACGAAATGAAAGCCAGTTTTGAAAGGCTTCATGATACTGCGAAAGAAAATCTAATAGTATCGAAACAAAAACGGAAAGAAATATACGATAAGACATCTAAAGAATGGCAACCGATGTGGGGAGAGTTGGTACTGGTTAAGGCAGTCCCAATAGGAACAGGCCAAAAATTACAAACGCTATGGAGAGGACCCTATGAGGTCGTCGATCTACCAAGTGAACAAACTACTATTATAAAAAACGGAAAGAAGTTAGAGAAGATACACAATAATCGCCTCCGAAAATATTTCGAGTAAATTCAAGTTCCACGTTATGTACTAGCTCATCGGTAGTTTTAGGATTTAATTTTGGTACAGTTCCAAAATTAGTTAAACCAAGGAAAGAGTATAACGAGCAAAAAAAAAAAAAAACAAGAGGTTTAATCCAAACCAAGCAAGAAAGTGATATTGAATTTATGAAAAATTTCACTATTTTATACAGAATGTAAATTTTATATATTTTTTTTCTTATAAACCCTTATGAATAGCAACAAAATAATTATGATTATAAAATGAGTGACAGAGTGATGAAGTATCTAAATAAGCGATAGTTTAGAATGAAAAAAAAAATATTTAAACTAAGCAGTTCAACTCTTTGGAGGCGATCGACGAAAAGGGGACATCAAATTAATTGAAACCGAAATATGTTAATCCGGTGTTGGGAGAAATAACCCCCGGTTGACAATTTTAAAAAAACAGGTTCTGAAGAATAAAAAGTGTAAATAAAACTGAGAAAACCAGTCCGGTGTTGGGAGAAATAACCCCCGGCAGAGTAAGTCCGGTGTTGGGAGAAATAACCCACGGCAGAAAACCAAGTATTACAAAAAACGAAAGGATATGAAATAGACGATGAAGTAAAAATAAGTGATAAAGTAATTATAAAACGGGGAAATGATAAGCAAACTAAAATGAAGTAAGACGAAAGAAGATTAATATGACAATGAGATTCAAGCAATCCATTTGTGAAGTAAGACGGAAGAAAAGTTATGTGGCAATGAGATTCAAGCAATCCATTTGTAAAGGAATAAAGAGATTTATTATATACAGGGGAAAAAATATATATATATGAAGAAGAAAATTTTAATGTGACAAAGAAAAAAATCAATGTGGGAATAAATATAGATTAGAAAGTGAGAAAATGTAAGACTTGTAAAAGATACTGAAGCTGAAAAGAAAGTATGAAGAGTATCGGCAAAAGAATCCAGACAAAGATTCTTAATGTTCGACACCGGAAGAAGAGCGCGATAAAGGCTTAAAAATAATGAACAATATCATAATGTTTTATTGATATTCAAAAAAAAAAACTCTAAATGACATGACATGGGAAATAGCAAAATGGAAAAGTATTCAAAATTAAAGTATGAGAAGAAATAGGACTAGAAATAATACAGGCAGACTCAAATGATGACTAATGACGATTATAGGGTAAATTGAGTTAATTTCAGATGGAAGCGCGTGTGAATGTTTGAGAATGGGTGGTCAAGGGATCGCAACCCGGAATGAAAGATAATAATAAGGGATCGCTACCCAGAGTGTTTGAGGCGTGGATTTGTGTGAGTGGGTTTAGATTTTTATAGGACAATTGGTACAGTAGGGCAAAGACGTGAGTAAAGAATTTAATCCAAGACAAGATTATGACCGCGTGCAATACATAGACAATACATTAAAAGACGTGCTTCTCTTTGGATTACAGGGTCGTTTTGCTGGTAACACTAGTACCAGTTCATGGGGGATTGGTCATGGAGCAGTTAAATGACCCACTATTGAGAATGGGAACCTATACGTTGGAGGTAAGAGTCCCTATAAATGAATTAGAAAATGGTATTATGGCTTTAGAAAAAACAGCGCAAAATTTCAATTTCACCTGTGAGTTGCTAACACAAAGAATTTCAAAAACCAGGTGCAATCAAATTACTAGCGAGTTGTGGTCAGCGCTGAGTAAACGTAAAAGTTCAGGCGAGTTTATAAAGAGCGTTTTTCCAAATCGGAAAAAAAGGGGAATCATTACGGCTGTCGGAGGCATGGATTCTGACGACAGGGTTAGGATTGACACAAACATAGACAGGCTTAGGAAAAATGAAGAGTCTCTAAGAACGTCAATTACTCATCAAACTGGAACACTAGATGCCATGTATAAATTTGTTGATAGTTCGATGTATCCCGTTGATGATAAAATTAAAAAAAATCATGAACAATTTTAACACGATTAGAAAAATGGTACAGGATGATTTGAATTTCACTAGTACTATTCAGAATATATTATACTTGGAATCAGAATTGATGGAAATTGGGTTTCAACTTCAAACTCTAATAAATAATTTAAAAGATCAACAACATATTATTATTGAAATTCTACTGGGGAACACAAAAGGGGTGTCCGAAATGATGCAATTAGTTGAAATATCGGAGCTAGAATCGCTGTTGCATGAAGCCGAAGAAAAACTGCCGAATGGGTTGGCGTTTCCGGGAGATGGTAAGAGCGATATCCTTTCTGGACTCCTCTCAATCATTGAAATATCTTATGAGCCTTTGAATAATCAAATTTTAATGTTAAAGTTGAATATCCCTTTAGTGTCTAAACAAAAACTCGTGGCTTTCAGGGGGGTGTTTGTCCCACAAGTGAATGGAACATATGTGGTAGCAATTAAGATGGATGATGATATATTAATCAAGGAAGTTGAAAAGAACTGGGGCTTTGTAATATCAAGTGCACAGTACGAAGAGTGTCTAAGTTTTGCACAAAATAAAATATGCAATTTAAGTGCAGTCGAAGTAAAACTATCTTCAGAAAACAAGTGTTTACTTAATTTGTACTTCAGGAACTCTACGGAAAGTTGTAGCATAAGAATTTTGAAAATAAATCATGACGTCTGGTTTGCTAGTGAGGAACCTAACGTATGGGAATATGTGACCCCGGACGAAATGGAGATTGTCATTTTTCATGGAATGAATCGGTCTCATATGATTATTAGAGGATCTGGTAAAATCAGACTGACGCCGGGTATGAGAATTAGAACGGATAGTGTTAAAATATCGTTCACGAATGTATCATTGTCAGATAAACTGGCCGTGTATACTAACGTACACTATAACATATTGAATTTTACTTTAGATAGCTGGCGAATGAAATTTATCCCATCTTTAGATAAAAACACTTCTGTACTATCGGTTTATGATAGGAAAAAGTTGTTTGATTTAGGAGTGGACATAGAGGATTTGAAAAGAGAAAGACCATTTTTAGAGAACATGCTATACTCACCTTTGTCCTCGGGGTGGACAATTGGTGGTTTAACAACAGTAGGAGTAATAGTGTTGATAAGTTTGTATATTTTTGCATGCAGAAGAAACAATTCATTCAAAGATAGCTCTCAAAGACCGGTAGTAAATATAAAAGATATCGAGATAATACATCATACACCAACTCAGAAAACAGTAGCAAACCGAAACAATGACATCCAGGAAGTTTTCGAAAATCCGAATTTAGTACGATTTGGTGATATACTTTTGAACAACGACCCTCGTAACTACCAAACTGTGGTGGAAATGGAGGATGAATTATTACAAATAGAAAACTATTTGGAACCACGGCAGGATGAATTTACGAAAAATATCCACGTAGCAGAAATTACAGAAATAAAGGAAGCAAATAAGTCGGAAATACTCCCACTACGAGACATAATAGAAGCACAGGTAATAAACAAAGAGCCGCAAGGAGCTCCTAAGGAAGATAAATCAGATAAAATAGCAGTTAGTAACAAGAAAAGTATCAACAAAATCAGGTGGTAGGGGTACATCATGTATTTACAAATATAAAACCTTTTTATGAGACTAATTACAGAACCCACCTACAACCAGTAAACGAAAAAGGGGCAAGAGACACAACAATTTCGAGCGCTGCGAAACCCTTAAAAAAAAAAAAAACACTAATGGATATGGTATGTATAAATGATGATACATGGGAATGTAAGTAATGCCCGACATTTTATTTAGCTTATATTGCTGTGTCTCGTAAAAAAAAAATATATATATAATATTGCTATGTCTCGAAAAAAAAAAAAAAAAAAAAAAACCCGAAAAAATATATAATTTGTATTTTTTTCCAAGACGTCAAAGGTCTGAATAGTTTCAAATCAAATATTTTGAAAAAAAAAAAGAGAAGCAAAATCTGAAGTACTAGAACCGAGTTTCAAATCAAATGTTTTGGAAAAAAAAGAAGCAGAAGTACTAGAACCAGGTTTTGGAGCGCGAAAAAACAAAAAAAAATATATATATACGATTCAGATTTAGGAAAAATAGTAAAGAGAAATAACGAATTTAAAACAAAAAAAAAATCCTAAAAAGATCAGATTTTTCAATATCCTCGAAGTACGAGATGGCTAGAGATGAGCAACAAGCGAAATACGAGATGGCGAGAGATGAGCAACAAGCGAAGTACGAGATGGCGAGAGATAAGCAACAATCGAATCGAAAGACGAACCATGCGGAAGATAATCAATTGACGGTGGTGGGTCGGTGGTCATCAAGAAAGAAATGTCAGCGAGCAGAGATTGATAGTAGGAAAATCAAATACATGGTTGAACCTGGTTGCAATATTAGAGGTTTGCCGACACACAAATATTAAACTCAGAGAATAGAATGTTCAAGTTGTGACTTATACACAAAAGTTTGCATAAGCATTTTTCATATTGATCAAGAAAATCGTTACCACAAGGTAATTACTCGTATGAAAGTTTCTGAAGTTATGAAATACGTCCAACAGCACATCGCGTTGAGTTTCGGCAGCAGTGCCAAGTCTTTGCCGGTTTAAGAAACCCGGAAGAAATGGAGCTAAAGATTGAGTAATTATACTTCACTTCGCAAAATAATCAACACATGACGCATGAGAAGATCACAACAGGATACAGTTTCAGTCACCGAAAACAACTTGCGAGGGCTAAATCATATCACGTAGCAACCGATCACCGTCACTATAATCAACCGTGAAAACCAGGATGCAACGAAAACCCAATATATAGGCACGAAGCACCTAAACCACCCACACCCAATATTGAACATCGACCAAATGGTAAGTCAGAATACAGGAAGGCGGTGGAGAGCCCGGCGGCAAGAAATAGGAAAGCCCGGAAGGAAGACACGGAATGGAGTACGCTTGAGGATCATCGTAAGGTTAGGGAATGTAGAAAATTTAAAGTGTAATATAGGGGATTTTAAGTACCACCATATACCCCACTAGAACTTCCCGCGCTATCATCTTGATAACTATCATTATCAAGTTCAATAATTATGGGGATATGTATCATTTCGATTCCCGTAGTATTATTGTTTAGCTTTCTTGCAATGACCTAACCTTTTACTTACATAAGCTGCGACAAGCAACACAGTCGCAAGAAGTTCAAGAACAACACATTAGGTAAACAGTTATTGACCTTAGTCATGCGTAGCAGAGCAGCAAGGTTTGTGTCAAGTTAATGTTTAGGTTTATGCGCAACGGTAACAATGTTTTGTTTAAAGTTTATTTTTAGGTTTACAAAATAAAGACCGCGGTTGAGGAGCTATCTGGTCTGTTCTGCGGCCAGAGGGATATAATTGGATAATTGAATTGAGTCAGTTGAGTAGAGATCAAGCCGGTGAGGAAAAACCACGGAGTCCCACCGAAGAAAAAAAACGACTAGCTGTAGTTATAAGTAGTGTAAGTTGATGTGTGAATAAATACCAAGTAAATCGGAAGAAGTTGTAAGTGAAACGCCGAGTGCAATATCACATTAATAGGGAAAAAGCCAGTGCCCCAGCCGCCGCTAAATATTCGAATTTGCGATTAACGAACATAAAATAAATATTTTCTTTTTTTATTTAACTTGTATGATGCAGTGGCGTAACCAGAAATTATTTCTAAGGTGAAAAGGGGTAAAATCTTAAGAAGCAAAAAAATAAATTGAACATTGATTATTTTCACTTAATTCGAACTTGTCCCAAAAATGCCAGAAGTGACACAAATGGTAACATATATTCCAGAAGAGATGGTAAAGGTAAGATTTCGAAATAAAAATTAAAAACCAACAGCAAAAAAATAAAATTTTTATTATAAGTTTCACACAATAGCTCTTGGGAAAAACGCCAATTGTCAACAGGCCATGCTAAGTTCTAGTGATATTCAAAATTGATTACAGCTAATATAATTTTGGTATGAGCTTGTCGGCGTTCTAGAAAATTACCAAAATTTTGACGCTTGATTTTTCCAACAAACATTACATATTTTGTCTTTTCAACCACAGTATAATTGAAAAAATTAAAAAGACTTGAATAAAAACATAATTTACGCTTTTATAAATTATTAGGATATATTTAATAAAGTTTATTTGATTAGCTTTCTAAACTATACTGCCGCGCATAGCAATTCAGTCCCATTTGCATTTGCACTAAAATTGAGTTAATACGCGGAAATGGTAGCTAACTATGCATAGTCTCGTAACAATAGAAGGACTCAACAACTTTGTTCTGAAAAACTTCGGGAAAACATCCAAACATATTGTCCAACCTCATAAGATGCAATGGAATGAAATCATATAAAAACGAGTTTTCCTCGGCTTGCTGAAAATGCAAATGGGACTGACATGCTATGCGCGGCAGTATAGCGAAGCTTAAAAATGTGAAAACTTTGGACAAATGAAGTATTACTTTCTAGCACGCTGTTCTTCGATTGGTTACATTTTTATTTTAGTTACTTACAAACCACCCGCATAAACAAAAACCATAAACGGATTATAGTCCAGATGGTTTTACGATAACCCACATGGTTGTGACTATACCCCGAACTAGTTGTTAGGCACGTTTTATGGTTATTGATTATGCGGGCACCCTAATGAAAAACAAATTTAAGATACCTAATGTACATTAAAATAATTTACATCTGGTTTGGAACGGTTTTTGCAAATGACCAGAAGCCAATGTCAGAACATTCCATTATAAGCCCTCGGTTGTCCAAAAAAGTCGATTCTTGGCCAAAAATATTTTTTCGGGATAACACTAGTTCTCGACGTTTTAAGTATTTTTAAGACATTTGGCATCGAAAATAAAAAAGATTTTTGAATTAACGCTGTTTTTTTTTAACAAATGCGTTTTTTACGCGGATTTTCGATTTGCCGCGGTTGTTCTTACGCGATACCGCGCTAATTAAAAAAAAATTCACGGGTTTTTGAATTAACGCGGGTTTGAACCAAAAACTTCTGAGTATTTCTTGAGTTAAAGACTTAATAAAAAAAAATCTCCGCCCTCCGAAAGATCAGAAATAACCACCAACGAGGACAATTTTAAATACTGGTCGTAGAGCGTCTCGGTTTCTTTTTCTAAAACCTTTCTTGGTGGGAACATTACGCGGATTTGTAAATTAACGCGGTTTTTTTACACGATTTTTTTTTTCGAAAAACCGTAAAAAAACTGACTGTAAACAAAAAAACGAAGTTGATGCCAAATTAAGTTTTCTCCTGCAGCTCAAATCAGTTTTCGTCCGCCCCTGATCACGTGTGACGTGTGACATGTAATAGGTAGCAGATGCAATGTAGTGCAATACATCACATGTTATTTATAACATGTTGCATATGATATAACACCATGTAACACGTAAAATGTGAAATAACATCTCCGTTTTTCGAAAAGATGAAATGTGCGAGGGCATGCGCAAAATTTTACGAACGTCCTTGCATAAGTTTTAGCGTAAGTTCGTTCCATGAATTTTTAAATTCGTTCACAACCATCCCCATATAAACGAACAATCTTTTAAAGTCTGAATCAATCAAGCAACGGTGTTTGCTTCCATTGATTTCTCTTACTTCTTCTCCCGCACCTAAAAAATTTTTGCTTCAGATCTCCTCTTCCACTCGGCGGGCTCATTGCTACGGCCAGTTGCATTCACTACGAATTTTAAACTAAGCTTCAACATGAACGCTCGTCGATTCCACTCCTTGCAGACGATGGCTTCGCTTCGGGAAGAGTGAAAGACAACGAGCAAAACGGAATAGCAGAGAACACGAACACTCTCTGCTTATAAACAGCATGCGGTGATTCAAAACGAAGGCATTGTTCGGTTCGCTCAAGAACAGATACGAAGAGAGTTTTTTCCGAACTAGCTTGGCCAAGGTGAGTGCTTATAAATGGTATGAGGCGAATATCAGCAACACTGATTACCACAAATAAATATGGTTCAACTAATTTTTTCGAACTTTATTTTTACATTTTGTTTGTGCTAAAATAGCTAAATAAATATCGACTAAACGTTTTTTCCACGCTACTATACATATATAGCGTGAGCTGCATAAGTATATTTAATACGCGAACGTTTACAAACGTTTTCAAACATTATTATTAAACACGCATTTAACAAGAGCATTTCAACAGTCGAGTAAATGTTTAGGCAACAATAATTGTTACTTGGGCGTGTACCAGAAAAAACACCAGTGTTACGTATGTATTATATATGTGGTATTGCCATCTTGTTTTGTATTCATCTGGCGGATTTAGCACGATAAAGCGATTTTGCTAATAATCACAGTTTTGGGCGCATTGAGGTCATCAGATGGCAGCTGTTACCGTTATGTAGGTGTTGCGGGCAAAATGTATAAAGTCAGGTATCTTACTCTAGTCATCATCAGCATAACTCATGTACTTGTTGTTTGTACCAATTTTAATAGTCGATTGAAAACCACCATAATAATTAATAATTCTGCCTCAGCCATCAAAAAATGCTGTACAATGTTCTCCTATCCGGTTTGTAGCTTCCGTTGCAGATCAATAATCTGTGATCTGTGATCTCATACATTATCAATCTCACTATTCCGTGCATAAATTTTCAAATCAATTTATCGATATATGCAAAGAACTCCTCAAGCTCGGAATAAACAACTAAATGTTCCAGTTCGTGATATCTTAGCTAATTTTGATTATACCTACATGTATCTCCTGTATTTCTCCTTAAATCCATTGATGCGCCTATTTAGTACATTTTTGCCTTTCTCCTAGAACAGTATAGCAATCACTTGCAAAACCAAAAGTATAAAAGTTCTCCAAAGGGCCGAATGGCATATATCACCCGACTGTTATGTTCAAAAATGTGAAATCCAGCTATGAAAAGGAACATATTCCGAAAACTACTTGAACTCACTCACTTTTCTCAGAGATGGCAGACCCGATTTCCACAAAATTAGCGTCAATTAATAAGTCTAGCTGCCTCATAACACCCTATTGAATTTTACTGTAATCGAACTGTAGCTTCGTCTGTAATGTTCCGAAATGTGAAAATCACGAAACTTCATTATCTCAAAAACTACACAACCGATTTGATCAATATTATTATCAGATGAGCGGGCTAGTTAAGGGTAAACTGATGAATTATGATTGAACACGTGGTTTCAAAGTTAGGCTGCCCTATACGTTTCCATTTCATTTGATTATAATCGAACTTAAACAACCGTTATGTATTAAATTGTTAATAAAACAACAAAAGTCTATTATCTCAAAGATTAAATGACTCATTTGAACATTACTAGCGTCATACGAACGAGTCATCTCTCAAACTTACAAAAAACAAACTTCATAGCAGTCTGATATGTGGCTCAAAAGTTATGGAAAGAAAAGAAATTCAAAGACTATTTAAAACTATACCTGCTTTGATCGATAGGTGTGGCCTCAACATGATTTAAATGTGGTATCGTACTATTTGAACTTTCCAAATTCATTGATTCATTGAGATGTGTTTAAAGTCTGCAAATGCACGACGAATCGGCCATAGGATATGATTAAAGTCAAATAACAAATCGTTTGAAATGATTGGTTTTATCGAAATGACAACATCCTCGACTTTTGGCTTCTGTACAACACCTTAATTCTGAATATATTCTTATTGGGTGGTATTCGGTCATTTCCAGCAGATTTTCTGGCATCAATCTGTTACCGGAAATACCCATATTGGGAGGTATTCAGTTATTTTGGTTGTTTTCCAGAAACTAAAAGTGGTCGTCGTTAAATTCAAAATGGTGTTGTTGTTTGGTTTCTATGCATCATATCGATTACGGAATTTTCACCTGTTTCCTAGAAGTTGCCGTTTAGCAATTCAAAATGATGCCTGAGGTCAATTGTTAGCTCATTGCATCATTCTGGTTCCAGAGATACTCATATTGGATGGTATTTGGTTATTTTAGGCCGTTTTTCACAAACCGGAAGTTGCCATTTTGGATTTCAAAATGATTGAATACCATTTTGAAATCCAATTAATTTCTGGCCTCTGAGCGTCATTCTGGTTGAAAAACACCCATATTGGGTGTTATCAAATATATCTTAAATACCAATATAGTTCACTTACGTGAAATTATGAAGACAAATTGAAAATGACAGAAGCGTTATGGCTTGTTCAGACTACACCGGATATCACCTGATATCGCCAGATGATATCGGATATCACCTCGAGCGTTCACATTGGAGTGAGCTGATATGATTTGACATTTGCTTTGGTGATTGAAAAGAGAAGAAAACAAAATCAGGTCAAAGCTCAAACAAGACAACAAGAGCAATGGGATTAGGATAGAGATGTCAGCTAGTTGGCTCGCACCAACGCGAACTCTCATATGCAATTGTCAACATGTGCGGGATGAAAATAGCAAAAATATCTCCTTCCTTTTTTCTCGCATGCAACGCGAAGTGCGAAATTTGTAGGGTTGCGTCAAATGTCTGTTAGCCGTGTTGCCAACTGCTTGAAATGTGGTTATTATTGGTTTTCGAACATGAATCCGCGATAGCATGTAGCCGAGGTGATATCCGTTGACAGCTCGATTGTATGGAATGTCAGGTAATATGGATAGTGATATGGCCTCGATAGCACGAATCGCCTGATATCAGGTGATATGCGGTGTAGTGTGAACGAGGTATTAGTCACCTTTTCGACCGCTAGGTGCGCCACTTCTGATTTTGTTCTACACGACATGCGAAAAAGAGTAACTTTTGACAATAACATTTCCCTAATGGGTACACTGAAAAAAATGCACATTTTATTGTGAAGTGAACTCGGCCGAATATTTTATAATAATAAAGTTCGCCTATGTATGAGGCAATCCATGGGTGGTGTTCCACGGTTTGTACGTTTGTCGACCTCCGACAATATTTTGAGCTGTAGAATGGCGACTTCCGGTGACTGGAAAACTGCCGAAAATGACCAAATACCACCTAATATGGGTGTTTTTTTAACCACAATGACGCTCAGAGACCAGAAATTGTCTTCAAATGCCAGTTTGAAATCCAAGATGGCGACTTCCGGTTTCTGAAAAACAGCGGCAAAAGACCAAATATGGGTATTTCCGCGATTGTTATGATGCACTGAAGCCACAAATCGACCACAGACAACATTTTGAATTGTAAGATGGCGACTTCCAGTGACTAGAAAAGAGACGGAAATGACCAAATACCACCTAATATGGATGTTTCTTTAACCAGAATGACGCTCAGAGGCCAGAAATTGTCTCTGAATACCTTTTTGAAATCCAAGATGGCGACTTCCGTTTTCTGAAAAACAGCGAGATATGACAAAATACCACCCAATATGGGTATTTCCGAAAGCGTGATGATGTACTGAAACCACAAATCGACCTAAGACAACGTTTTGAGTTGTAAAATGGCGACTTTTGGTGACTGGAAAACTGCCGAAAATGACCAAAAAGCAACCAAATATGCTTGTTTCTTTAACCAGAATGATGCACAGGGGCCAGAAATTGTCTCCAAATGCCATTTTAAAATCCACGGTGGTGACATCCGGTTTTTGGAAAATAGCCTGAAGAGACCAAATACGACCCAATATTAGTGTTTGTTTAACCAGAATGATGCATGGAGCTAAAAATTGACCTCAGACACCATTTTGAATTGTAAGATGGCAACTTCTGGGAAACAGCCGAATACTACTGCATATGAATATTTTCGTAATCGAAATAATGTATAGAAGCCATGAATTGACCCTAGACACCATCTTGAATTCGAAGATGACCACTTTCAGTTTCTGGAAAACAACGAAAATAACTGAATACCACCCAATATGAGTGTTTTCGGAATAGAGGTGATGTACTAAAGGCAAAAGTCGAGGATGTTGTCATTCCGATAAAACCAATAATTTCAAACGATATAAACAAATTGCAAGAAATCAATGAATTTGGAATGTTGAAAATTATTAAATTAAACACAAAAATAGGCGGGACGAAGTTTGCCGGGTCAGCTAGTAAATACATAAATATGCTGGTTAGAGCAAAGCTGCAAGTGATGAACACGAAGATTAAAACTCGAGAGCAAAAATTCGGAGGGATAAAAAAAAACAAAAAAATACTTTCAAAACGAAGAAAACTAAACATTCAGTAATAGTTTTTGCATAACAGTTGTTATCACTAATTATGTTTGTTTTGTTGAATATCGTTTATGTATAATATAATAAAGCTTTTAAACCAATTACAACATTATATGTATCCATACTTAAATTATTAAATTGATAGAACATTCAAGTATTATCTAAGCTAAAAGTTGCACAACAACCATATACGACTATTGACAATCATTGTGCGGTTTCTCCTTTTATCTTTTCCACGAGGTAATTGAAACATTTTTTTTTCTTTTTTTACACTTCGTGGCTTGATTATTGAGCTTGAGCTTGACGGCCGCACATTTCGTAGTTGCTTCCCGTGATGGATCTGAGCTAGTGAAGTTACACAGGGAACCACGTATATAGCAACTTGGGATTAGTTTACCATTTACACGTCGTGACCTGATTATTTGAATATTTCTTTTTGTGCCTCGATAAGCTACATCTATTATATTATCAATATTTAACTCCCGGAATAGCGTTAGTTTTACATACAAACATATTTTTTTCTGTGAAAGTATGAAATTGAGTCAACTGAATCTAAAATTGAGTAAATTCAGTTTCGTGTGTTTCGGTCACACGCTCACAGAAATCATAGACTAAAGAGACATAGATATCCTAGTTGGGCTTCGCTGCATATAATCTCAAGGCAACACTATGAACTTGCCATCTGTAGGCCGTTGGGTGAACTAAATCATATCCACTCGGAAAAATATTATGGTGCTCCTTATCATTTCAGTGGTGAGCTCGACCAGATTCTCACACCCAGAAAAATATCATGTTACTTTCAATCAGATTTGTACGGCGATTTTCACTCGACTTTACAACACACCAAATTCCCAAGCTCAGATTCAGCAATCTTTACTGAAATTCAACAATAAAAACCATGTACTAGGGTTTGCAATATTCCCGGGAATTGATTTCCCGGGAAACGGGAATAAAACATCTCATTTCCCGGGAATTCCCGGGAACCGGGAATGGAAAAAATTTCTTAGCAAAAATAAGATTTCAAAAAAAGTTCAATAATAAAAAGTATCTAAAAATCGTTTACAATTTCATTATCAATTCGCCTAAAAAACGAGTTACAAAAAAAACTTATTCAAGTTTACATCAGAGCCTCTTCGCTAATTTGTATCAAATATATTTACTATGCCATTACACGATGCGGAAACTGCATAGCAAATCTAGTTTTCAACATACAACAAACCCTTTTGTAATTAGTATCGCCATTGATTAAAAAGAATGATTCTATGTAAGAACTTTGATTGTACAACTAGAACGTCATTTAGCCTCTCGGTCGTTTTCTTTGAAAGGCCGAGACAAACTAGACGAAAATGATAGAATAAATAAAAATCTGTTCAAAATGACTCTAAATAAGTTAATTTCAGAGCATTTGAAAGTATACGTAATTAATAATAAAGATGGTTTTTCGTGTGAAATCGCGGCCACGACCCAAATTACGCTGACTGAGTTTTGATTAAATTATTTATTTCTGGTCGCATTGACTCAGGGGTTTAAAATTTTCTTAATCAATTCAATTTAATTTTCATCAATGACAAAGAAAGAAACCAGAATGACGCTCAGAGGCCAGAAATTGTCTCTGAATACCTTTTTGAAATCCAAGATGGCGACTTCCGTTTTCTGAAAAACAGCGAGATATGACAAAATACCACCCAATATGGGTATTTCCGAAAGCGTGATGATGTACTGAAACCACAAATCGACCTAAGACAACGTTTTGAGTTGTAAAATGGCGACTTTTGGTGACTGGAAAACTGCCGAAAATGACCAAAAAGCAACCAAATATGCTTGTTTCTTTAACCAGAATGATGCACAGGGGCCAGAAATTGTCTCCAAATGCCATTTTAAAATCCACGGTGGTGACATCCGGTTTTTGGAAAATAGCCTGAAGAGACCAAATACGACCCAATATTAGTGTTTGTTTAACCAGAATGATGCATGGAGCTAAAAATTGACCTCAGACACCATTTTGAATTGTAAGATGGCAACTTCTGGGAAACAGCCGAATACTACTGCATATGAATATTTTCGTAATCGAAATAATGTATAGAAGCCATGAATTGACCCTAGACACCATCTTGAATTCGAAGATGACCACTTTCAGTTTCTGGAAAACAACGAAAATAACTGAATACCACCCAATATGAGTGTTTTCGGAATAGAGGTGATGTACTAAAGGCAAAAGTCGAGGATGTTGTCATTCCGATAAAACCAATAATTTCAAACGATATAAACAAATTGCAAGAAATCAATGAATTTGGAATGTTGAAAATTATTAAATTAAACACAAAAATAGGCGGGACGAAGTTTGCCGGGTCAGCTAGTAAATACATAAATATGCTGGTTAGAGCAAAGCTGCAAGTGATGAACACGAAGATTAAAACTCGAGAGCAAAAATTCGGAGGGATAAAAAAAAACAAAAAAATACCTTCAAAACGAAGAAAACTAAACATTCAGTAATAGTTTTTGCATAACAGTTGTTATCACTAATTATGTTTGTTTTGTTGAATATCGTTTATGTATAATATAATAAAGCTTTTAAACCAATTACAACATTATATGTATCCATACTTAAATTATTAAATTGATAGAACATTCAAGTATTATCTAAGCTAAAAGTTGCACAACAACCATATACGACTATTGACAATCATTGTGCGGTTTCTCCTTTTATCTTTTCCACGAGGTAATTGAAACATTTTTTTTTCTTTTTTTACACTTCGTGGCTTGATTATTGAGCTTGAGCTTGACGGCCGCACATCTCGTAGTTGCTTCCCGTGATGGATCTGAGCTAGTGAAGTTACACAGGGAACCACGTATATAGCAACTTGGGATTAGTTTACCATTTACACGTCGTGACCTGATTATTTGAATATTTCTTTTTGTGCCTCGATAAGCTACATCTATTATATTATCAATATTTAACTCCCGGAATAGCGTTAGTTTTACATACAAACATATTTTTTTCTGTGAAAGTATGAAATTGAGTCAACTGAATCTAAAATTGAGTAAATTCAGTTTCGTGTGTTTCGGTCACACGCTCACAGAAATCATAGACTAAAGAGACATAGATATCCTAGTTGGGCTTCGCTGCATATAATCTCAAGGCAACACTATGAACTTGCCATCTGTAGGCCGTTGGGTGAACTAAATCATATCCACTCGGAAAAATATTATGGTGCTCCTTATCATTTCAGTGGTGAGCTCGACCAGATTCTCACACCCAGAAAAATATCATGTTACTTTCAATCAGATTTGTACGGCGATTTTCACTCGACTTTACAACACACCAAATTCCCAAGCTCAGATTCAGCAATCTTTACTGAAATTCAACAATAAAAACCATGTACTAGGGTTTGCAATATTCCCGGGAATTGATTTCCCGGGAAACGGGAATAAAACATCTCATTTCCCGGGAATTCCCGGGAACCGGGAATGGAAAAAATTTCTTAGCAAAAATAAGATTTCAAAAAAAGTTCAATAATAAAAAGTATCTAAAAATCGTTTACAATTTCATTATCAATTCGCCTAAAAAACGAGTTACAAAAAAAACTTATTCAAGTTTACATCAGAGCCTCTTCGCTAATTTGTATCAAATATATTTACTATGCCATTACACGATGCGGAAACTGCATAGCAAATCTAGTTTTCAACATACAACAAACCCTTTTGTAATTAGTATCGCCATTGATTAAAAAGAAGGATTCTATGTAAGAACTTTGATTGTACAACTAGAACGTCATTTAGCCTCTCGGTCGTTTTCTTTGAAAGGCCGAGACAAACTAGACGAAAATGATAGAATAAATAAAAATCTGTTCAAAATGACTCTAAATAAGTTAATTTCAGAGCATTTGAAAGTATACGTAATTAATAATAAAGATGGTTTTTCGTGTGAAATCGCGGCCACGACCCAAATTACGCTGACTGAGTTTTGATTAAATTATTTATTTCTGGTCGCATTGACTCAGGGGTTTAAAATTTTCTTAATCAATTCAATTTAATTTTCATCAATGACAAAGAAAGAAATCACTATTCGCTCAGTTGTAAACTAACTGTCAATGAACGACATTGGACGAAGGAAAAAATTGCCTAATTTTTCGTTTACTGAATAGGATAACAAAAATTTTCGACAAATTACCGAAGCAAATAAATTGATAGTACTCGGCAAGTAAATATTGACCGTCATTTCAAAGATATATTTGCTTCGTATAATGCTCTACACTTTAACGACGTTAGTTCCGTGTTTTGATAGTATATTAAGTTTTATTGCAAAATTGTATGGGGAAATATATAATATCTTGCGAAAATTTTTGAAGAGCTCGGGAATCCCGGGAATCAATATTTTTGTTACCGGGATCCGGGAATCCCGGGGAAAGGTAATTCCCGGGAAATCGTTCCCGGGATTGCAAACCCTACCATGTACTGAGATTTCAGCAATTTAAATGTATACTGAAAATTCGGCAATTCGTTTTGCTTTACCGACATTCAGCAATCTTTCCTTCGATTACTGAATGTACAGCAATGTACTGTCAAAATGAAATATTTTAGTCCGCGCGCGTAAAAAAGGTTAGTTCGCCCGTAATAAAGGCGTAAAAAGACTTGAACGCCGACCGTTGAGACGTGCAGGAAGTGTTTGGTGAGTGGAAAAATTAATTAATCTTGTTTTTCATAGTTCAGTGGAGGAAGTTGGCAAAAGGACATCGGATGAACGAATCGGACTTAGGCGACACATTACTCGAGAATCAATTTTATCTTAGTGACATGGTGAAAGGTTAATAAATAATAAGCAAAACATCGACTTTCAACGTGTTTTAAAATCTACACCAAGAATTCCCACTGAATTGATGTTTCAGTAATTTAACGGACGTTCGCTGGAAATTCAGTAATAGTACGTCAACCATGAATGACATTTCACATTGCTGAAAATTCAGCAAAGTAACGTCAAACAGAATGACATTTCACATTGCTGACACATTCAGTAATATTCCATTGCTGAAATGATTACTGGAATTTCAGCGTGGCAAAATTTAGTGAAAGTTTACTGAATTTCAGTAGAAAAAAATTTGGTGTGTATAATCTAGATGATTTGTAATTTCAATTTATTACAACAAAACTGCAAAGAAACCTCGCGATATTTTACAAATTAGCATGAGTCACAACATGTAAAAATATCATAGATACTCTCATCGCATTGTCGGAGGTGACAAAAAGAAAAAAGAGCTTCACATTCACTTAAATTATTTTAACATTGTTTATGTTGTACTTGACGTTCGTGAATATTGACGAAATAAGTTATGCTATGCTTTGCTACTCGTTGTAAGTGAATTTTGAGGATATTAGGAGACGTATATAACAACGATTTTCAACGCAGTAATGTAAAACCTTAGTTAAAAATAGCGTTTAGCGGTATTCACCAAAATATATATTGCATCGTTTTGCCTTTCTCCTAGAAAGGTATAGTAATCATTTGCAAAACCGAAAGTATAAAAGTGCTCCTAAGGGCCGAATGGCATATATCACTCGACTCAGCTCGACGAGCTGAGCATTTTCTTTTTGTGTGTGTGTGTGTGTGTGTGTGTGTGTGTGTGTATGTGCAGATTTTTATTCTCACTCACTTTTCTCAGAGATGGCTGGACCGATTTTCATGAAATTAATTGCAAATGAAAGGTCTTGTTGCCCCATAAGACCCTATTGAATTTTATTGTAATCGGATTTTTAGTTTAGAGGTTATGTTTAAACGGGCTACATATAAAACCCTTAAGTTTTGAATTTCATGAAGATTGAACTTGTGGTTCAAAAGTTATGACAAGAAACGTGTTTTGAAGACTACTTAATCTCACTCATGTTTCTCAGAGATGGCTGAACCGATTTTCATAAAATTAGTATCAAATGGAAGGACTTGTTGCCCCATAAGACCCTATTGATTTGTTTTGCAATCGGATTATTACTTTGCCTGTTATGTTTAAAAATGTGAAATCCAGCTTTGAAAAGGAACATAGACTACTTGAACTCACTCACTTTTCTCAGAGATGGCTGACCCGATTTCTACAAAATTAGTGTCAAATGAATGGTCTAGCTGCCTCATAACACCCTATTGAATTTTACTGTAATCGAACTGTAACTTCATTTGTAATGTGCCGACTTGTGAAAATCACGAAACTTCATTATCTCAGAAACTACACAACCGATTTGAATATTATTATCAGATAAGTGGGCTAGTTAAGGGTTAACTGATGAATTATGATTGAACACGTGGTTTCAAAGTTTGGCTGCCCTACACGTTCCCATTTCATTTGATTATAATCGAACTTAAGCAACCGTTATGTATTAAATTTTTAATAAAACAACAAAAGTGTATTATCTCAAAGATTACATGACTTATTTGAACATAACTAGTGTCATACGAACGAGTCATCTCTCAAACTTACAAATAACAAACTTCATAACAATTTAATATGCGGTTCAAAAGTTATGGGAAGAAGAGAAATTCAAAGACTATTTAAAACTATATCTGCTTTGATCGATAGATGTGGCCTCAACATAATTTAAATGTGGTGTCGTACTATTTGAACGTTCCAAGTTCATTGATTCCTTGAGGTTTGTTTGAAGTCTGCAAATGCACGACGAATCGGCCATAGGATATGATCAAAGTCAAATAACAAATCGTTTGAAATGATTGGTTTTATCGAAATGACAACATCCTCGTCTTTTGGCTTCTGTACATCGCACAGTAAGTTGAGCCATAGACAAAAATCGTTTTTCTTTCTTTTTTATTTGGATGCACCAAGTACCCAGAAGTGTTCACAGATATCTCTTGGGTTGTGAACAAGTATTGGAGTATTGGGAAGCATCACAAATACTAATACAAGCATAGCAAGCGTTAGCGTCCAGAGCAATCATTAGTTTCACATTTCGTGCTAAATTGTCGCGCGTTTTCTAAACGTTGGTAAAACTTAATTACTTCGTGTATTCCAATAACATGAAATGGAAAATAACAATCAAGGTAAGTGCAATATATTTCATTGATAGAGAGACTTGGTTTCGATTGCGTGTATGATTAATCGGTATGATGAGTTGGTGAAGGTATTAATCCTTAAAAAAACGCGAACTCAAACTTTCGTTAGCGTTTTAAAAAAAGTTCCACCGAGCTCCTCTCTAAAACATACATCAGCTTGAAGTGTCCTCTACAAAATATATAAAAATTAGCTGCAACTTCCTGCAACTCTGAGAGATTTTTTATTTTTCGTATGTCAATGCCGATCGCTCGTGAAGCGGCAGATATTTGAAACTGGTTTAACTGCAATGCAAGCAAAAGAACATCATGTTTATTTCGATATTGTCTCTACCAGAAGACACAGTTGAGCATGTTAATGAAAATTTGCACAAGTTTTCTGCTGTATATTGTCCGATATTGAACTCGAAATGGGAGAAATGCAATAGAATAAAAAAGTATTTTATGAAAATGCATTAAATTTTGTTGGAGTCACCGCTTGCTCTTCCTCGATTCGATGAGAATAATTATGAATACAACCACATTTCTTTTCGTGAGCGTCCTCAGAAACTTCTTGAAAGCTGCTCAACCAGAATTAAAAAACGGCGAGTTGCAGAGCTCGTTGAAAATAACTCCCAAAAAGAAGTAGTATTTGCTGCTACCGTTTCGAACAACTAATCCAATTCGTCTAAAGATGACCCAAAACTTGACTAGATAATATAATATGCATCATGAAGAATTTTAAATTGTTTGTTACTCTGGTAATTAAATATACAAAAAATAATAAAAATTATACGTAAAAGAATACCTAAAAAAATTTTTTTTGTTATAATTGCGCATAAGTCACTTTTGCAATTATGTAAAAGTAAGTAAAACATAGAAACCGCAGTTTTCGTTACAATGTACAACTTTTACAAAAAGGTTAATGGTTTCTGGTATAGGATGAGTGCGCTGGCGTTTGGGACAGTTTGGGATTTAGTGTATAACATAAGACTTTTATGCATTTAGTAGCTCTGAAAGTAACGAACAACTTTCCTTGTTACATTAACATGTTTTATCGACAAAATTGTGTAGTTTTGATTTTTGTCCCGTCTTACCCTACATTCAACGCACTGTGCATCGCCTTAATTCTGAATATATTCATATTGGGTGGTATTCTGTCATTATCAGCAGACTTTCTGGCATCAATCTGACACCGGAAATACCCATATTGGGAGGTATTTTTGGTTGTTTTCCAGAAACTAAAAGTGGTCGTCTTAACATTCAAAATAGTGTCCAGGGTCAATGTTTGGTTTCTATGCATCATCACGTTTACGGAAATATCCATATTGAGTATTATTCGGTCATTTCCGACTATTGCCTATAAGTTGCCATTCAGCAATTCAAAATGGTGCCTGAGGTCAATTGTTAGCTCCTTGCATCATTCTGGTTCCAGAGATACTCATATTGGATAGTATTTGTTTATTTTAGGCTGTTTTTCACAAACCGGTAGTCGCCATCTTGGATTTCAAAATGGTATTTAGGATACTGGTTTTTCAGAAGCCGAAAGTCGTCATTTTGGACTTTTAAATTGCCTGTGAAATCAATTTCTGTCATCTAGGCGTAATTATGGTTCCGAAAACATTCATATTGAGTGGTATTTGGTCATTTCCGGATGTTTGCCAGACACCGGAAGTCACCATCTTAAAATTCAAGATTGTGTCTGTGATCAAATTTTAGCTTCTGTGCATCTTTCTGGCTCCATAAATACTAATATTTAATGGGAATCGTCCATTTCAGGCTGTTTTCCAGAAACCGGAAGTTGCCATCTTACAATTCAAAATGTTGTTCGAAGTCGATTTGTGGTTCAGTGCATCATTACGGTTCCGGAAATACCCATATTGGGTGGTATTTGGTCATTTGCCGCTGTTTTTCTGACACCGGAAGTCGCCATTTTGGATTTCATAATGGCATTTGGAGACAATTTCTGGATTTTGAACGGCATACTGGTTAAAGTAAAACTCATATTGGGTGGTATTTGGTCATTTTCTGCTGTTTTCAGAAACCGGAAGTCGCCATTTTTGAATTTAAAATGCTATCTGTGGTCGATTTTAGCTCCTGTGTATTATTCTAGATCCGGATATTTTTATATTGGGTGGAAATCGACCATTTTCGGCTGTTTTCCAGAAACCGGAAGTTGCCATCTTACAATCCAAAATGTTGTCTGAGGTCGATTATGGAACATATTTGTTACCACTAAAAACATTCACCTGCCAATATGGTTCCATTTAGTTGATTAGTTCGCGAGATGTGCAGAAATTTGTGAAGAAACATGTACTTCCAGAAGAGGGAGGGGCGTCAAACCATTATGGACATATTTGATACCTCTAAAAACATTCACATACCAAATTTGGTTGTATTTTTTTGATTGGTTCTTGAGCTGTGTGAAATTTGTGTTTCATTTTCATGGGATCCCTCCCTTATAGAAGAGGGAGTCGGGTTTCAAACCATTATGTACATATTTGTTACCACTAAAAACATTTACCTGCCAAATTTTGTTCCATTTGGTTGATTAGTTCTCGAGATGTGCACAAATTTGTGTTTCATCCAACTATTATGGACATATTAGTTACCCCTTAAAACATCCACATGCCAAACTCGGTTTCATTTGCTTGGTTTGTTCTTGAGTTGTGCAGAAATTTATGTTTCATTTGTATGGGGCCCCTCCCTTCCAGAAGAGGGAGGGGTCTCAAACTATCATAGGAACCTTTATCGGCACCAAAAACCCCTACATACAAATTTTCACGTCGATCGGTTCGGTAGTCTTCGGGCCTATATGGATCAGCGGACAGACAGACTTGACTGCATTTTTATATGTAAAGATTACAACATCAATATTTTAGAACCTAAAGAGTGAATATACATTTATTGGATTGAAGCGTTCATGTAAATCTATTTTTATAAATAAAAAATTTAATGAGAAAGGCTGGGTCTGACCGCTAGGTGGATTAATTTAGGTTTTAAATAGAACTTAAAAGGATGAGTGAAAATTTCCAAATTTGATTTTCTCAGTTCTTTGCAAATATTAATAAATCGTTGTAAACATTCAAGCAAAAAATAATGAAATTGATAATGAATGAGATCACAAACAATAATCTGCAACGGAAGCTACAAACTGAATAGGAGAACATTCTAAAGCATTATTTGACGGCTGAGGCAGACTTATTAACCCAATCAGTTCCGCAAAGGGATTAAAGCTGTATAGTGGTTCTCAATCGACTATTAAAATTGGTACAAACAACAAATGAGTTATGCTAATGATGACTAGAGCAAGATACCTGACTTCATACATTTTGCTCGCAACACCTTTGTAACGGTGCCATCTGATGACCTTAAAACTGTGATTATTAGCAAAATCAATTTATCATGCTTAATCCGCTAGATGAAAACGAAAACAAGGTGGCAATACCGTATAAGGATATTGAAAATTAGATGACAGGACCATACAATGATATTGAAAAACATGCTTCACCTTTCACCACCTTGTCATCACCAAATTAACAGCATACAAATTAGTTCAATTTTCGTTCACGCGCAGCGAAACTCGTGTCCGCTGCATACTGCAAGAGTAACGTATTGTGTACTAGTCATCTTTGGTTATTCTTAAAAACACATTGTTGAAACGACTATGAACGATTAGTCATACTATATTCAAAATAAATAATTCATATCATGGTCATCTCATACATTGACATTTGTTATAGTCCTGTTGTAATAAATTATTGTTATTATCTAGACCATATAGATTAGTCTGTTAAAAACACCGCACAAATCTGACCAAGCCTAAAAAGATAGCAATTACCTTTATATTTTTCTATGTGTGCTCATTAAATGTAGTTCACCCAACCGCCATCATACTCGGAGGGGCGCCACATTTTTGTTGCCCGTATTGTTGGTTGGGTTGGATATCTATGTTTCAATAATCTAAGCAGAAATTCAACAACAATGTACAGTGGTACAGTAAAGCAATGTGGGCGGACATGAGTTTTTCAATGCGATTTTGTGGTTTCAGAATAAAATTTTTTTCTAAGCACTTGTTTCTTATATTTAAGGCCCAAGCACAATGGATACGTTTGCGTTGCGTTGACGTTAATTTGACAGAACATGTATGGGCTAACTGTCAAATTGCCGCAAACGCAGCCGCAACGTATCAATTGTGTTTAAGCCTTTAGTCTATTTTTTATGTGCAAATGAAAAAACTAACTTTTTTATTTGCAGAAATGAATGTATACATTCATCGGCACAGTTGTAGATCAACTAATTTTAAGCAACTTTCGGTATTTCTTTACAATATTTATACAATATTTGTTCTTTCAAATGATACCGAAAAATATTATTTATGTTCGCCCTGAACGAAGACATCAATATATCAAAAGGGCCTATTTTTAAAATAGAAATAGTGAAGTTTTTTCACCAAAATTGGCGTAATTTTGATTAAAGTTACCGGAGAAAACTTTGTTTTTAAATTTGAATTGAAAAAATAGAGCGAAAAGACTGTTTTTGGGAACCAAATTTAATGTCCACAAAAAAGTTTTTTTACAAAGTTACTTAGAATTAGTTGGTCTACAAGCTTGCCAAAGAATGTTTACAATTATTTATGCAAATAAAAACTAGTTAGTTTGTTTTTATTTCGTTGATTTTAGGTCGATTTCAGCTGCTGTGTATCATTCTAGATCCGGAGATACTCATGTTAGACGGAAATCGGCTATTTTTGGCTGTTTTCCAAAAAAACAGAAGTGTCCTACATTCATGATAGTGTCTGAGGTCAATTTTTAGCTTCTTGCAACATTCTGGCTCCGGAGATACTCATATTGGGTGGTATTCGGTCACTTTCTGTCATCTGGGCATAATTCTGGTTCCGAAAACATTCATATTGAATGGTATTTGGTCAATTCCGGCTGTTTGCCAGACACTGGAAGTCACCATCTTAAAATTCAAGATTGTGTCTGTGATAAATTTCTAGCTTCTGTGCAGCTTTCTGGTTCCGGAGAAACTCATATTTAATGGGAATCGTCCATTTCAGACTGTTTTCTAGGAACCGAAAGTTGCCATCTTACAATTCAAAATGTTGTCTGAAGTCAATTTGTCATTTATCATATTGGGTGGTATTTGGTCGATTGTCACTTTTTTCCGAAACCGGAAGTCGCCAAACAATTTCTGGATTTGAAACGTCATACTGGTTTAAGAATCACTCATGTTGGTTGGTATTTGGTCATATTTGTTATCACTAAAAACATTCACCTGCCATATATGGTTCCATACAGTTAATTAGTCCACGAGATGTGCAGGAGTTTGTGCAGAAATTTGTGCAGAAACATGTACTTCCTGAACCATAATGCAGAAACATGTATTTCGTCGAACCATTATGGACATATTTTTTACCTCTAAAAACATTCACATACCAAATTTGGTTGTATTTTCTTGATTGGTTCTTGAGCTGTGCGAAATTTGTGTTTTATTTGTATGGGACCCCTCCCTTATAAAAAAGGAGGGGTGTCAGACCATTATGCACATATTTGTAACCTCTAAAAACATTCACCTGCCAAATTTGGTTCCATTTAGTTGGTTAGCTCTCGAGATGTGTAGAAATTTGTTTTTCATTTGTATGGAACCCCTCCCTTCCAGAAAAGGGAGGGATGTCGAATCATTATGGAAATATTTGTTACCCCTAAAAATATTCACATGCTAAATTTGGTTCCATTTACTCGGTTAGTGCCTGAGATGTGCAGAAATTTGTGTTTTATTTGTATGGAACCCCTCCCTTCCAGAAAAAGGAGGGGTGTCCAACTATTGTGGACATATTTGTTACCCCTTAAAATATCCACATGCCAAATTCGGTTTCATTTGCTTGGTTTGTTCTTGAGTTGTGCATATGTTTAATTTGTATGGGACCCCTCCCTTCCAGAAGAGGGAGTGTCTCAAACTATCATAGAAACCTTAATCGGCACCCTCAAAACCCCTACATACGAATTTTCACGTCGATCGGTTCGGTAGTTTTCGAGCCTATATGGATCAGACAGACGGACAGACAGAAAGACAGACCGGACTGCATTTTTATATGTATAGATAACAACATCAATATATTAGAGTGGAGTGAATATACTAATACACTAAATGAAAATACTTAAGAGTGAATATACATTTATTGGATTGAAGCGTTCATGTAAATCTATTCTTACAAATAAAAGTTAGAATGAGAAAGGCTGGGTCTGACTGCTAGGTGGATTAATTTAGGTTTTGTTTTCTTTTCAGACTGTATATATAGACATAAATGTGGTTCGACAACCTTCCATATACATTCGAGCACCTCCGCCAGACTGTTGCCAGATACCTGCTCTGGAACGTTTGTTTTCTCGTTTATGCACACGCCGTTCTTCTGCCTGGTGTACTTTTTCACAAAATAATTGGCCTGGAAACAAAACCGTTTTGCCTCTGCTTCTTCATCGCTTTCTTCGGGTAAACCAGCTGTATCCCATGTAGAATCATCGGTATTGAATCCCTCAATATATTTGCTCAGATTCGACGCTTTCGGGTAATCTGGAGCCTGTTCGGAATTTCACTTACATCAAAAGGATCCTCTTCTTGGTCATAATTATTCGGTGGGTCTTCTTCGATTAAATATTCTACATCGATGTGTGCTTCAGGGGTCTCTTCTAGATCTTCTTGCTGCTTACAATTATTAACTTGCAGATTCATTACTACAGTAAACAAACACAACGACAATCTGATAATCTATGAGAAACCATTACTATTAAATATTAAGTATTAGAAAAGCTATAATAAGTATTAGTAAAGCTAGTAAAGTAGTAAAGCTCACCTCTACCTGCAGTTTCAGTAAATTTGCAATACGTAAATTCCACTGAGATCGAGATCGAAACAATTTTTTGCTGTCGATGTCGTTGTTGACAAATGTTTGTTTTGGTATCGCCGCTTCAAAGCAAGGGTTGCCAGTACAAAATGAATATATTTCATGTTGCTCTGTAAAATGCAATATCGGTGAAAAAAAAATCTGACAACTCTGATGTGTAGTGTCTATTCTCTGATGCGGTGTTTGATTTCAAAGTCGCCTTTTTTGGTGCGGCGAACAAGTTTCAGAGAAAGGGACAATAGTGTTGCCTTGAGATTAAATGCAGCGAAGCCCAACTTGGATATCTATGTTTCTTTAGTCTATGCTAAGAGACTTGAGGGTTATTTATGTTAAATCATACTAAACCGAATAAAAAAATTAATTATTATTCCAAAAATGATTCTCAGTGTTTGTTTTATGACAACACGGCCATGAAACTAAAGCCCTATAGTTAAGCCTGTAGTACACTCTTTGTCTAATGGTCAAATATTTGACCTTCTGACATAATGGTCAAATTTATTTGACATCATGGTTGTTGTTTGCCCCATGTTAAAATTGGAGAGTGACAAATAATTATATTTGACCAAATTTTTATCTGTCAAAAAGTGACAAATATTTGACGCTCGGTCAAAGAGTGTACTATAGGCTTTGAAGTTTGGACGACTGTCAATGAAAAGTTCCAATCGAACTGTCAAAACTTGTTCCAATCGAACATAAGAATGTTTGGCATGACAAGTTTGTTTCAGTAAATGGGAAGTATTGTGATTTAGCAATAGCAAAATGTGAAAAAAAATGAAACTAGAATATAACAAAAAACAAAACATTGAATTCCAAAAGTCTTCACGATATTTTATTTTTAAATGGTTACAAAAATCATAACGCCATAGACCTCCTTTCTATTGTCTCTGATCTTTTGCTTCTGATTAATTTTTAATTTTGTTTTTCCTCACTGTTGACAACTGGATGACATCACATACATAAGATAATATGTGATGAGATTCTGAGTTACTACGGCTGTTGGTGATACATGGAATTTTGAACGGACATTATGTAGCTTGTTTGGAGTGAGCGTAATCAATCGACATATTATCCGGTGTCTCACTGAGCCACAAACTTATACACAGGTCCCGGTAACTTTTAGTGCTTATTCTCCGACGCGAAGCATAAATCATCGTATTTAAAGTGGAACTGCAAACATTTTTACCTTTCTCCTAGAAAGGTATAGCAATCACTTGCAAAACCGAAGATATAAAAGTGCTCCAAAGGGCCGAATGGCATATATCACTCGACTCAGCTCGACGAGCTGGGCATTTTCTGTGTGTGTGTGTGTGTGTGTGTATGTGCAGATTTTTATTCTCACTCACTTTTCTCAGAGATGGCTGGACCGATTTTCATGAAATTAATTGCAAATGAAAGGTCTAGTTGTCTTATAAGACCCAACTAAATTTTATTGTAATCGGATTTTTAGTTTAGAGGTTATGTATCGAATTGTAAAAATCATGAAACATCATTATCTCTAAAACCACACAACTGATTTGAACAAAATTGGTCTCAAATGAATGGGCTACCTGAAAAACCCTTAACTTTTGAATTTTATAAATATTAAACTTGTGGTTCAAAAGTTTTGTAAAGAAACGTGTTCTGAAGACTGTTTAATCTCACTCATGTTTCTCAGAGATGGCTGGACCGATTTTCATAAAATCAGTGTCAAATGGAATGTCTAGTTGCCCCATAAGACCCTATTGATTTGTTTTGCAATCGGACTATTACTTTGCCTGTTATGTTCAAAAATGTGAAATCCAGCTATGAAAAGGAACATATTCCGAAGACTACTTGAACTCACTCACTTTTCTCAGAGATGACTGACCCGATTCGCACAAATTTAGTGTCAAATGATAAGTCTAGCTGCCTCATAACACCCTATTAAAATTTAATGTAATCGAACTCTAACTTCGTCTGTAATGTACCGAAATGTAAAAATCACGAAACTTCATTATCTCAGAAACTACACAACCGATTTGATATATATATATATATATATATATATATATATATATATATATATATATATATATATATATATATATATATATATATATATATATATATATATATATATATATATATATATATATATATATATATATATATATATATATATATATATATATATATATATATATATATATATATATATATATATATATATATATATATATATATATATATATATATATATATATATATATATATATATATATATATATATATATATATATATATATATATATATATATATATATATATATATATATATATATATATATATATATATATATATTATTAGATGAGCGGGCTAGTTAAGGGTTAACTGATAAATTATGATTGAACACTTGGTTTCAAAGTTTGGCTGCCCTATACGTTCCCACTTCATTTAACCGAACTTAAACAACCGTTATGTATTTAATTGTTAATAAAACAACTAAAGTCTATTATCTCGAAGATTACATGACTTATTTGAATATAACTAGTGTCATACGAACGAGTCATCTCTCGAACTCACAAATAACAAATTTCATATCAATTTGATATGTGGCTCAAAAGTTATGGAAAGAAAAGAAATTCAAAGACTATTTAAAACTATACCTGCTTTGATCGAATTATGTGGCCTCAACATAATTTAAATATGGTATCGTACTATTTGAACGTTCCAAATTCATTGATTCCTTGCGATGTGTTTAAAGTCTGCAAATGCACGACGAATCGGCCATGTTGGTGAAAAATAAGGGTCACCCCAATACTTCATCCCTGGTTGGAGTCAACTATATAGTCCACTACATGCATATCCGAAAATAAGCGACATACGAGAGACTACTTTATTACTTTATCCGAAAGCAAGCGGCACACGGGAACTGAAGACGGTCACAGCAGCAAAATCGCACACCAACCATCATCATCATCATCATCATCATTAGCCTCTACCGAGCGCGCTGCTGATAAGTGGTGGTGAGCCCTTATCACTACCGTGAGAGCGAGATTGCTGATCTGCCAATCGAGGAGGATCGGTATCGGGATCAATCGGTAGGTGCAACGATCACTTCGGGAATAAAACATCGCCGCTTGGACTTCATTTCACCTTGGCCCACTTTCGGATCAGCAGCAGTCATCACTCCCATTTCGATCTTCAACAAGAGCGGCTCAGGAAGACCGCCAGGAATTAATAACTCGCCTTGGATTCATCCTTATATTAAATTAGCTGTTAGAAATATAATTATAAAATACACTTCCACCGTTTAATGAATAAAAATAGTGCGTTTAAGTAATTCGCGGAGATAAACAAGGTGTTAGTTTTCCTTATTCATTGCAACCATCCAAGGAGGCAGATTGAGTTGCAAGACATTCGGCGTGGTCCACGGCTGGACACAATTGGTAAAATTGTTTCGAGTGCGAGCGCAATCTCTGGTTAGGCCACTCACGCGGCAATAACGCAAGCTCAGCATCCCTATCTCGTGTTGGACTGGAGGTAAACCCAACATATTGGTCCTTCGAGCCGGATCGAGGACTGATCCGGATCATCAAAGCTGGGCTTTCGCCATAGCATTTTGGAGCGACTCCTTCATTTACGGGACGACGCCATTTTGGGCGTTGAAGTTTATTGGAGTATTGAGGAACAAAGGTTGTTCCGCCATCGCATATTTTCTAACGCTTCTCATCCGCCATCGCTTAACTGGACATTGGCGCCAAGAGATTTTTCTCAGGTGAGTTGATCCACTACCATATGTCCAGCCGAAGCTTATCGTTTATGCAATACTAACACACGTTTTCGAACATCATTGCCTTGCACATCGAGTTACTTTCCTGCACTGTCGGCACTAATATTGGATAACGGTTGACGTTGGATAAATCCCACCACTAATTGGAAGGATTGGAAGGAAATAGTCTGAAACCTATCATCAAGAAGAGGAAGCGCAAGGTTTTCCAGGTTAGTGAACAATTGATGGTATATGTTCGCCGAAGCTAGGCTCGGATGCTTCACAGTTATAATAAAATATCCTCTTCGACGGTGCGTTGTGCTTTATACTACTCTACCCTATATGCGGTTCTATGAGGCTACTTACGGAGACAACTTTTCAATGTACGATACATTTGCTACTTAAACATACTTTGTAATTTGCTGCGCTGTTAGTTTCTCCAGGTGAGATTCAACAGTATATGGCCAGCCGTGGCCTGGGCTTTTATTGATACTACATGCTTGCTTTTCCACCTCGATTTCCCGTTTCTATCGATCATTCGAGATTATTTCGGAACAAACCCACCGCATCGCCACTTATTTCGCTATTGGTCACAAATTCACATTCGCTTGGAGTGCAACAATATATTCCGTCAGGTAAAATATAGAATAGTATATGCCTGGCGAAGCTAGGATCGTTCGCAGAATATTACACCACCTATTTTTTCCGCTTATAACAATCGGTTACCATGCCAGCCGCCGCTGGATCCGCTACAACAAAAGGCACCGTCCCTAAAAGGCTGGATAGCGAAATTGAAGGAAATTCAATCATCCTTCAATGATATTTGGGAAAGCAATTCCCGGATGGAAGCACTATTACTGAAATCGAAGTTCGTTTGCAAAAACTCGAGGAATTGTGGGAGAAATTTGGGGAGACACTTGTCGAGATTAAATCACACGACGATTTTCCACCCAAAAGACAAAGAGAGAAGAGAGTTCAGTAACCGTTATTATCGTGCAAAGCCGTTCCTGTTGGAGCGAATTAAGGAACACCAAGCTCCTCCACTGTTGGAGCAATCCACCCATGCAGGTGATACTACAATGCAAGGTTCGCTCGACCACGTTCGTCTCCCGCAAATCAAACTGCAGTCGTTTGACGGGAACATTGACGAATGGCTAATTTTTTGAGATCTGTTCACGTCTCTTATCCATTGTAAGGCGGATCTGCCGGAGGTTGAAAAATTCCACTACCTCAAAGGTTGCCTTCAAAGGGAACCGAAGAGTCTAGTTGACCCATTGCAAATTACTAGATCAAACTACTTGATCGCTTGGGATATGCTGCTAAAAAGGTACGACAACAGCAAACAATTGAAAAAGCGACAGGTCCAATCGCTGTTTCAGTTGCCAACAGTTTCTAAGGAATGCCCCAACCAACATCATGCTTTATTAGAAGGTTTCGAAAGGATAGTACAAACACTTGACCAGATAGTGCAACCGATTGAATACAAGGACCTACTTCTAACTAATCTTCTCACAACGCGATTAGACCCGATAACTCGCCGGGGATGGGAAGAGATTTCTGCTACACAGAAAACGGATACGGTAAAGGAATTGTTGGAGTTTCTGCACCGTCGGACTCAAGTACTGGAATGTTTGCCTTCGAGAATGGTGGACACTAAGGGAGGTAACCAACTGCCACCCCAAAGGCAGAGGCCAGTGGTGGTTAAAACTAGTTACAGCACAGTGCAATCGTCCGGCATACGATGCACGGTGTGCTCGGCAAACCATTTACTATTCCAATGCGAGACATTTCAGCGGATGTCGGTGACAGAGCGTGATGCCCTCGTTCGCACTCACTCACTTTGTCGCAATTGCTTTAGACTCGGTCATCAAGCAAAAGATTGCCAGTCTAAGTATTCTTGTCGCTCGTGCAAGAGTCGTCATCATACAATGGTATGCTTTAAACGGAAAAGGGAGAACACCTCCAAAAATCGAAGTACTACTACTACCGCTGCTACCCCAATTGCAACTACGAGAAAACAACCATCCACGCCATCTAGTTTGTCCCAAATAGTCAATATGGTGGCTACCAGCACATCAGTGTCAAATTCTGGAACGTTTATCAAATCAACGGTTCTTCTGGCTACTGCAGTGCTTCTTGTTGAGGACGATCATGGCAACCAAGTACCAGCACGCGCACTTCTCGATTCAGGCTCTGAGAGTAACTTCATCTCGGAGAAGTTAAGTCAACGGTTGAAGGTAGACCGTAAAAAGGTGGATATTTCTGTTCTGGGTATTAGACAAGCAGCTACAAGGGTTAAACAACGGATTCAGGCAACAATTCGTTCAAGAATATCGGATTTTACACGGGAAATGGGCTTTCTCGTGTTACCTAAGGTTACGGTACATTTGCCAACGGCAACGGTAAATGTGAAGGGATGGAGTATTTCAGAAGGTATTCAACTCGCCGATCCTTCGTTCTGTGTGTCTATGGGAATAGAGTTAGTACTAGGCATTGAGGCGTTTTTCGACTTCTTCGTATCTGGTCGAAAAATCACATTGGGAGAGCAGATGCCGTCATTGAATGAATCCGTATTTGGATGGGTGGTTTCTGGCGGGCTGTCATCGATCGAGCAGGCGTCACATGTCAGCTGCCACGTGACTACGAAGGGACTGGAGGAATTGGTTGCAAAATTTTGAGCTTGTGAGGAAATTGAGCTCAAAAGATCATATTCAAAGGAAGAAGAACGATGTGAGGAAATATTTAAACAGACAGTACAGCGTGGCACTGACGGACGATATACGGTTGCGTTGCCAATGGTTGAAGATGCCTTAACTCGTCTGGGTGAATCAAAAAATATCGCTTTACGACGTCTCCAAGGAACGGAGCGGAGGTTGGCAAGGAATTCTGATTTGAAGCAGCAATGTTTGGCATTCATGAGCGAATATATAGAGTTAGGGCATAAGCGGTTGATTAAGGAAACCCAACGAGCAGCAGCAGAGCAATGCTACTTACCACATCATCCCGTGGTGAAGGAGGCCAGTACGACCACTAAGGTCCGCGTCGTTTTCGATGCTTCATGCAAGACCTCCACGAATATTTCGTTAAACGAGGTGCTGTTGGTGGGACTGGTAATTCAGGAGGAGTTACTTTCGATTATATTGCGTTGCAGAACAAAGCAAACTATGTTGGTCGCCGACGTTGAGAAAATGTTTCGGCAAATCTTCATTAGGCCAGATGATAGACCACTGCAGTGTATTCTTTGGCGGTCGTCGCCCACGGATGAAGTAGCAACGTATGAACTTAATACGGTGACATACGGAACTAAGCCTGCCCCGTTTCTTGCGACACGAACATTAACCCAACTGGCAAGAGATGAAGGAGCACGATTCCCTCTAGTAGTGAGGGCGGTTATGGAAGACACCTATATGGATGACGATATCACGGGGTCGAACGACCAGGAGGAGGCACATCAATTAAGGCTGCAATTGGATGCAATGATGAACAGTGGAGGATTTCGTCTTCGTAAATGGGCATCGAACTGCGCTGAGGTTTTACGTGAAATTCCGACGGAGAATCTAGCGATAAGCGATGTGAGTGGTATAAATCTAGACCCAGACCCTTCTGTGAAGACACTAGGATTGACCTGGATGCCAAGAACGGACGTTTTCAGATTCCAGTTCAATATCCCGACACTGGAAAGATATGAAGAGCTTCCTAAACGCCAAATCCTTTCGATCATAGCTACGCTTTTCGATCTATTGGGGCTCATCGGAGCTGTTATTACATCAGCCAAAATATTCATGCAACTATTGTGGACATTGCAAACAAAGGATGGGAGCAGATTAGACTGGGACGAACCGCTACCTTTAACGGTGGGTGAGAGTTGGCGGAAGTTTTATTTAAGATTACCTTTGCTCAACGAAATTCGCATCAATCGTTGCGTCATCCTCCCAGGAGCGGTGACAGTATATCTTCATTGCTTTAGTGATGCTTCAGAAAAGGCGTATGGAGGGTGTGTCTACATCCGAAGTATGGATTCAACAGGGAACGTAGCTGTACAACTGTTAACCTCAAAATCCAAGGTTGCTCCATTAAGGTGTCAAACGATACCGAGATTAGAGCTTTGTGGAGCGGAGCTGGTAGCAAAATTATATGGCAAAATTCAACAATCGTTGAAGCTCAATTTACCCACCTACTTTTGGACCGATTCTACGTGTGTACTGCGCTGGATTCAAGCAGTTCCTACTACATGGAGTACCTACATCGCTAACAGAGTGTCCAAAATACAAGGTCTAACGGCACCAAATACCTGGAGACACGTTCCGGGAGTCCAAAACCCAGCAGACCTGATTTCAAGAGGCATCAGCGCAAAGGACATATTGCACAATGATTTCTGGTGGCACGGGCCATCATGGTTGGCTGAGAATCAAGGGTTTTGGCCTAAAACTCTAATTAATGAAGTTGACGACGAAGCAGAGGAGGAGAGACGTCGGACAATAATAGCAGCCACAGTATCTTCGACAGCAGAATTTACAGACTGGTATCTTGGTAAATTTTCTTCCTTTTCAAAGTTACTGAGACATACGGTAATTTGGCTACGCGCCAGAGAAATGTTTCGCTCGAGAGGGAAAAGGTACCCATCAGGATTCCTCACAACGGAAGAGTTACGAGAAGCAGAACGAACACTTATCGAACGAGTTCAAAGAGAGTGTTTTCCGATGGAATGGGAAGCGCTTTCTAAGGGGGAAGCAGTTTCTCAGCGATCATCGTTGCGTTGGCTTAATCCCAAAATTTCTCAGGATGGGCGTATTAGAGTTGGCGGCCGTCTTCAGCACGCTCAGGAACCTTTCGATACAAAACATTCTATAGTGCTACCTGCACGTCATTATCTAACGAAGTTAATATTTTTATATTATCATGGGCGAATGCTCCATTCAGGACCCCAGTTACTTTTGAGCATAGTAAAACTGCGCTATTGGCCACTAAGAGGAAGGGATGCAGCGAGACAGACGGTTCACAAGTGCCAAAAGTGTTTTCGAGCAAGCCCAACTTCGGTACCGCAATTCATGGGTGATTTGCCAGCGGCTCGAGTAAACGTGGCACGTCCATTTTCAAAAACGGGTGTGGATTATTTTGGTCCAATATATTTGCGACCTGCACCCAGGCGACCAATAGTAAAGGCCTACGGTTCTATTTTTGTTTGTTTCTGCACAAGGGCTGTGCACATTGAGCTTGTGTCAGATTTGTCGACAGAAAGATTTTTACAAGCACTTCGCCGTTTTGTGGCACGGAGAGGAAGACCATCGGATTTGTACTCCGACAACGGTACGAATTTTGTCGGAGCTCGCAATTAACTCCAAGAATTACTGCGCTTGTTAGAAAATAAGGAACATCATGGAAGGGTAGCTAAATACTGTGCAGAGGACGGAGTTCAATGGCATTTCAGTCCCCCAAGTGCGCCACATTTCGGTGGGCTTTGGGAGGCGGCAGTTCGCTCGGCGAAGCACCACATCTTAAGAGTGCTGGGGGAGAACCCAGCTACACCGGAGGATATGAACACGTTGCTTGTTCAGGTGGAGGGATGTTTAAACTCGCGACCGATTACTGCTAGTTCCGAGGATCACAACGATCTAGAACCACTCACCCCAGCACATTTTTTGGTCGGTACCTCTCTGCAAGCACTCCCAGATCAGAACTACCTGGACATTCCAACCAACCGTTTAAAACATTGGCAACTGGTACAAAGAAATGTTCAAAATTTCTGGATAAGGTGGAAAAGAGAATATTTATCGCAACTACAATCTCACATAAAACGTTGGCGAGTACCTGTTCCAATTGAAGAAGGCAAACTAGTCATCATTAAGGACGATAATTTACCCCCGCTACGATGGAAAACCGGCAGGATTCAAAAGGTCCATCCTGGCCAAGATGGTGTTGTCCGAGTAGTGACACTCAAAACCGCAACAGGCTTTCTTACTAGGCCCGTAGAAAAAATTTGCATTTTACCATCAGCAGAGTTTGACGAGGACGACGAAGGCTCTGGTCGAGCGAACCAATAAACCCTAATTCCCATCCCACCCCGGTCGAGGAGGAGTTTTTTATTATTCTTTTTAGAAATCTGGCTATTTCTGGGTGGGTGAGAATGTTGGTGAACAACAAGGGTCACCCCAATACTTCATCCCTGGTTGGAGTCAACTATACAGTCCACTACATGCATATCCGAAAATAAGCGACATGCGAGAGACAGGCTACTTTATCCGAAAGCAAGCGGCACACGGGAACTGAAGACGGTCACAGCAGCAAAATCGCACACCAACCATCATCATCATCATTAGCCTCTACCGAGCGCGCTGCTGATAAGTGGTGGTGAGCCCTTATCACTACCGTGAGAGCGAGATTGCTGATCTGCCAATCGAGGAGGATCGGTATCGGGATCAATCGGGAGGTGCAACGATCACTTCGGGAATGAAACATCGCCGCTTGGACTTCATTTCACCTTGGCCCACTTTCGGGTCAGCAGCAGTCATCACTCCCATTTCGATCTTCAACAAGAGCGGCTCAGGAAGACCGCCAGGAATTAATAACTAGCCTTGGATCCATCCTTATATTAAATTAGCTGTTAGAAATATAATTATAAAATACACTTCCACCGTTTGATGAATAAAAATAGTGCGTTTAAGTAATTCGCGGAGTTAAACAAGGTGTTAGTTTTCCCTATTCATTGCATCAATCCAAGGAGGCGGATTGAGTTGCAAGACATTCGGCGTGGTTCACGGCTGGACACAATTGGTGAAATTGATTCGAGTGCGAGCGCAATCTCTGGTTAGGCCACTCACGCGGCAATAACGCAAGCTCAGCATCCCTATCTCGTGTTGGACTGGAGGTAAATCCAACAGGCCATATGATATGATCGAAGTCACATAACAAATCGTTTGAAATGATTGTTTTTATCGAAATGACAACATCCTCGACTTTTGGCTTCTGTACATCACCTTAGTTCTGAATATATTCATATTGGGTGGAATTCGGTCATTTTCAGCAAATTTTCTGGCATCAATCTGACACAGGAAATACCCATATTGGGAGGTATTTAGTTATTTTGGATGTTTTCCAGAAACTAAAAGTGTCCAAGGTCAATGTTTGCTTTCTATGCATCATCTCGATTACGGAAATATCTATGTAAAGTATTATTCAGTCATTTTCGACTGTTTCTTAGAAGTTGTCCTGCAATTCATAATGGTGTCTGAGGTCAATTTTTAGCTTCTTGCAACATTCTGGCTCCGGAGATACTCATATTGGGTGGTATTTGGTCACTTTGGGCTGTTTTTCAGAAACCGAAAGTCGTCATTTTGGACTTTCAAATTTCCTGTGGAATCAATTTCTGTCATCTATGCGTAATTCTGGTTCCGAAAACATTCATATTGAATAGTATTCGCTCATTTCCGGCTGTTTGCCAGACATCGGAAGTTGCCATCTTACAATTCAAAATGTTGTCTGAAGTCGATTGGTGGCTCCAGTGCATCATTACAATTCCGGAAATACTCATATTGGGTGGTATTTGGTCGTTTCCGCTATTTCTCCGAAACCGGAAGTCGCCATTCTGGATTTCATAATGGCATTTGGAGACAATTTCTGGATTTTGAACGTCATACTGGTTAAAGAAACACGACCAAGGTGGTATTTGGTCGTTTTCAGCTGTTTTTCAGAAACCAGAAGTTGCGATCTTAGAATTCAAAATGGTATCTGTGGTCGATTTTAGCTCCTGTGTATCATTCTAGATCCGGATATTGTTATATTGGGTGGAAATCGGTGAAAATGGCTGTTTTCCAGAAACCGAATGTTGCCATCTTACTATCCAAAATGTTGCCTGAGGTCGGGAACATACTTGTTACCACTTAAAACATTAATCTACCAAATATGGTTCTATTTAGTTGATTAGTTCGCGAGATGTACAGAGATATGTGCTTCCATAAGAGGGAGGGGCGTCGAACCATTATGGACATATTTGTTCCCTTAAAAAACATTCACATACCAAATTTGGTTGTATTTTCTTGATTGGTTCTTGAGCTATGTGAAATTTGTGTTTCATTTGTATGGGACCCTCCCTTATAGGAAAGGGAGGGGTGTCAAACCATTATGCACATATTTATAACCTCTAAAAACATTTACCTGTCAAATTTGGTTCCATTTAGTTGGTTAGTTCTCGAGATGTGCAGAAATTTGTGTTTCATTTGTATGGCACCCCTCCCTTCCAAACGAAGGAGGGTTGTCAAAACATTATGGACATAATTTTGACCACTAAAAACATTTACCTCCCAAATTTGGTTCCATTTAGTTGATTAAGAAATTCATGTTTTATTTGTATGAGACCCCTCCCTTCCAGAAGAGGGAGGAGTCTCAAACTATCACAGGAACCTTTATCGGCACCAAAAACCCCTACATACAAATTTTCACATCGATCGATTCGGTAGTTTTCGTGCCTATATGGATCAGACAGACAGACAGACAGATCGGACTGCATTTCTATATGTATAGATTACAACATCAATTTTTTAGAACCTAAAGAATGAATATACATTTATTGGATTGAAGCGGTCATGTAAATCTATTTTTACAAAGAATAAGTTTGAATGAGAAAGGCTGGGTCTGACCGCTAGGTATTTGATTTAGGTTTTTTATTCGGATTGATATTTTCAAAACGCCAGACTTTCGCTACAAGGACGTATCGTTTCTGTTATTAAAAAATCCTCCGGTAATTCACAAAACTCAAGCCATTTTCAGCGATGTACTTTATTGGTGAGGAATCGAAAATTTTCAAAATTTCGTTATGTTCGATTTGAACAGAATAGAGAACAGCACTTCATTTTTTCACTACTATATGTAGCAAAACAAACTGAAACAAAAAACTATGGAACTGAAAATACGAGTAGTCATGTAATGACTTTTATTTTTTGCAATGTTGCTAGTTCTTTGAAATTTTGGAATGGCTGCCAGATCGACGGAAATTCAGTCGGCCAAAGTTTAACTCTAGGCCTTTACATGAAACACCACATGCAAACTTCTCTCACCAAACACAAATATCACCGCCAGAGTTAAACAAATGGTTCGAGCTTGCATTTGGGCATTTACACGTCAGTTACAGCCGAAGTAGAAGCTGTGTACCGGATATGTCGGCATACAGCATAAACAAATGGAGGTTCTCATGGTCGAACTTTCCAACATTGCAGTCAGGGTTTTCATACACAAAATTCCAGTGAGTTAACCGTCAATCCCACAACTACTACCACGCGTAAACCCACAATCTCACACAATTGTTATGCTCTTGAATCATGCGGCTCATATGTCTTTTATGGCTGACTGATTCTAGTTAATACCTTTGAGTCGGTCTGATTGCTTGTGTATGTGGAGGAAACAAAGTTTTTTGTGTGCTTACAGTTCTGAAGTTTTATTCAAGTGTTTCACGGAGAAGCGCGCAATGTCATACGAGGAAGTTAATAAAATCGATTTAGTGAGTTTGTTCATACAGCCTAGAACAGAAAATGTTATAAATGATTGCATTGAGTTGATCAAGCACCGTTTAAAACAGTTTTTTACCAACAAGACCGTAGAAAACTGTATTAAGATTTGGTGGCTCTACAATCGAGATTTGCTAAATCGTTTTGTCTTCAGTAGTTTTGTTTGAATTGAATAGCTTTACAACTTTGCTGAAGAAACCATATCTCTAGGATGTTCCTATCAACAGTTAGATTCGTGCGCCATCTCTGCGGACAAATAGCGAACTAACTCTCAAAGCCATAAAAAGCATTTTACTATTATCGTAAGGCGCCCTATTTCTGCGCGGTTCTTAATTCTGCGCACTTTCTATTAAAATGTTAATAAAATATCAATCAAAAGCAGATTCTCAAAAATGACGTTTGGAAGTGTGTTGAGCCGTTGAGAGCAAAAGTGGTACATGTGCCATTGAGTAAATTTTTCAGGAGACGCGATAAACGAAAACACTCAAATAGTAAATTATTTTCAACAATTTTTTCCATCATAACTCCACTGAATCATTGCTGAAAAGGTTTCAAGGGACAGTACATGAAAGCATAACGAGTTCCGGTTGAGAAACATACACACACTTTGATGGAAAAACATGTACCACTTTTGTTCTATGGGAAAAATAATGACAACCAGAAAACGTTGAGAGCAAAAGTGGTACATGTCCAGTGTGAGCATGAAGGATGCATTATAGCTCTCTAATCTTAGGACATAGAACATTCATGTCTTCAGCAGAGTTGTCCAAGTGATTGAGTACTATAGAATGATGACCTGTTTGTTAAGGAATTCTGTCTCTTCGTGGTGCTAATGTATATGTATTTGGTAACAGCATACGAGTTGATACTGAAATAGGTAAAATGCTTTCTGTCTTTTTTCAAAATAGTCACGGGTACACTAGCGCCACGTAGTGAGAAAATTCCAAAGCAGTACTCAATCACTTGACCAACTTTGCTGAAGACATGATTGTTTCATATCCTAAGATTCTCGACTTACAATTCATCTAACATGCACAGACTGAACATGTACCACTTTTGCTCTCAACGAAATGGTGATTATGTTAATTACCAAAAATTGTGTTGGCTATAACTTTGGTTTAGGTTAACAGATCTCGATTTTTCTTGGATATCTAGTACAGCGGTTCTCAACCTTTTTTTGTTGGCGTACCCCTTGGCGATATTTTTCATATCGATTGGAATGTTTTCGCAGAGTGGGAGAGAGTAGTGGTGGATCATGTTATGGTAGCCTTGTTTAGGTTTTAAATTGAACTATGGTTTCTTTGATTGCTACAGTCATGTTTTAACAATATTGAAAAACAAATGAAGTACTTTCGAGTACCCCCAGAGGTACGCGTACCCTAGGTTGAGAATCGCTGTTCTAGTACATTATTACGTTCTGCATCAATTTATGCAAAAATCCCCAAAAAGTGTAAAAATGGCACATGTACCACTTTTGTTCTCAACGGCTCATATATTAACTGTTAACTTTCTGCTTATGTTTCCTTTTTTACTAAACAGCATCAACATTTTGATACTAAGTGCGGAGAATTAAGAGCCGCGCAGAATTAGGGCGCCTCACGGTATGTTCATCTTTGCTCGTTCCACTAACGAGTTATTTACGTTTATTCGAAAACACAAGACATTTGCCTCAGTTTACGTAGTTTATAGACAACCCCTTGTCAGTACAGAACTTTTCTTATATGTCATAATCTGCAGTGGAAAACCAACAATTTGGCACAAAAAATGAATTTTGGTCGGAAATTTCACACATACAGAATGCTCAGCTGGTCGAACTGAGTCGAGTGATATACGACACTCGGCTCTTTTGAGCACTTTTATACCTTAAGTTTTTGCAGTGATTGCTATACCTTTTAAGAGGATCTGATAACCGCAGCAACAATTGGAACAATTGGATACAACTTCTGTGACTCTTCCATAGTAATTATGCGAGAAAGGAAAAAAAATAATTTTTTTTTAATTCAAATTTAGTGTTTATTTTATTTTTTTTTTGTCAGAAAAACAATATTTCACACTGTATACTTTTATATGAGGCATGATAATTCCCTACAACTCATTCTCTGACATTTTGTTCCATACAACCGACGGTTTCTGACCTGCAATGTTCTAGAAAATAACGCGTGTCTAAATAATCATCTCCATAAAAAATGGTCGTTTAAATTTTTGCGTATTTCCAGGTTATTTGGTGCGATTTTGCCAGTTGTCATTTCGGGAGAGAAGAGAAAAAAGCGACACTTTTATTTTATACTTAGTATTTATAATAAATCTATTTCATTTTTAGCCATGATAAGTGGATTGGCCAAGCACGATATCGAATCTTTTACAGTGTGATAAATTATATTTTTAATTTGAAGTTTGTCTTCGTGATTTGAATGCGTATTCGTTAGATTGCGAAATTCATTTGTTAATTTAAAACAGTAGGAAATATTTTCAGGGGAAACGAAATCTTCTGCAACTTTGATACAATTATGTAAATTTCGAACCTGATGTGGTGCCCCTGCCGGAATAAATATGGCATCACCAGCACACTGTACAATAGAATATCCAAGAACATTATACTCCTGTAACAATCTTTTGCGAAGATTGGCATCTAAGTACCACTTCTGATCATGGATTGGATCGTGATTTGCCTTTATGCTTCCACCTCGTTCAACTTCTATTTTATTTAACAAAGAACGAATTTTGTCAGCATCTTGAGCGTGATAAATGTGCCATAAGGCACCCGGCAGTTCGTTATTCTCACAAATTCTCTGATAAGTAAACATGTCGCATTCTTCTCGTTGGACAGCATCATATACTTTACGGATATATTTGTTTTTATCGACATCCAGAGGAACACTAACATACACCATCACGTTTACAGCATCAGATACATCCAGATGAAGATTTGTTGTGCCTTTGGAAGGATACAATGCAGATCCATAAGCACTGTACATTTTCGGTCCCAAATCCGGTTTCACGAAAAAACTACATAACCTGCTAGCCAAATTAAGACGTCCTTCACGGCGCGTGTATTCAGCCAATGGAAGACATTTCATTAGGTCAGCAAATCTGCTCGGCATCATTTCCGCAAAGTCATCACCAGGAGGCCAATCTTTAAGTTTTAACACCATCGGACGGTCTCTTTCATCCAATAAGCGACTACCAATTTTTTCGAAACCTTCCCAAAATATTTTCATTTTTTGTTCCTTCACTAATTTACCATTAAGACAATTCACAAGGTCGTTTGTCTCTTCACCAAATTCATTTCCGAACGATTTAGGCACCCATAGATTTTTATCCATTTTATTTGATACGTAAGATATCAATACTGGCTGTCCGCGTTCCCACTGATCGTGAAAAGCTGAATAATTATAATCGTTAAGAGGATCTAATAACCGCAGCAAGCGCCCATTGCAGAGCCACTGATGAGGAACATTTGGATACAATTTCTGTGACTCTTCCATAGTAATTATGCGTTCTCCTTTGTTTTGGAATTCTTCGCTGATTCTTATATGTTTATTGTATTCCAAAATTTGAATATCATTTTGCATACTATTCATCTCATTATGTTGTGTTGAAAATACAAATTGATTCAAAAAATCTTGCAAAAAGTCTTGAATAGTAGAATGTTTCACTTCAATTTCAGTACTAAAATCGACAAGACTTTGTGATTCTAAATCATTATTAGTTAAATAGTTCGCAAAAAGACCGGAAACGTTGATAGATTTATCAAATTTTAGCAATTGTTTGATTATCATATTAAATGTTTTCCAATCAAGTTTTGGAGATAACTCATAACGATGTCCTTCATTATAATACACCACTTCACCTTTTTTTTTTACAAATATATTTGATGGGTTTTTGTTCTGTAATGATGTTTCACTAGTGTCAGTGTTACTTTCAGTTGATTTTTCAAGTGAATCAGTATTTTTAATTCTCATTTCGCAAAGATTGGGGGAAACATCGTCGTTTTTTTCCTTATATTCAGTTTTCAATGAATAATCTACAGATCCAAGGCTTTCGATGTCTTCAAAGTCTTGTTTATCAAGCACAGAAGAACGAATTGGTATTTTCATATTCTGGATTGATTTATCCATGTTTTCAACTATAATGTCATTCTGGAATCCTTCAAAATCATAGCTTTGTTTTTCTCGACGATTCAGAAATTCCTCGGAGAAATTCCTTTCTGCATTCAGTTCTCTACCAAACGTAACCTTACAACGCACAGTTTTATCATTGGTGTCATCTAAAGTACTTTCAATAGTTTTGATTGTAATTGATATCATTTTTGTTGCTATCTTCTCATCATTTCTTCTGTTCATAGCATCTAAATTTTTTTTCTGCGCCGGATTGTTTGCTTGTTTTTTGTATATTTCTGACTGTTGTACAGCTAGTACATCACCCGCAGTTGTTATGGGGTACAAAAATTCAAGCTTCTCTTTTATTTTACGAAAAAGCGATTCTTTACTAAGTGGACATTCACAATTTAGTGGAATTTCCAACAAAGCACAAATACCATGCATTTGTCTTACCAACTTATACAAGCAATTGCTGGGAATGATTTGTGTAAGCAACAATTGCTTTTGATCATGTGGTTGTCTATTGCTGCAGTGCAACCACATGTATTTATCACGGTCCCTTGAACTAGCTTCAACTTCGGTATGACCATGCTTCCGACCCTGAAAATTATGTTTATGTTTATTGAGTGTTGCATGCAATTGTTGGTGATTGTTTACCTTGTAGCAATCAATACATACAACGAATCCACAAACTGAACAAACCCAATGATAGTTGAAAAGAGTTGTTGAACATACGTCGCATATTTCTCGAACGCCCTGAACCGCTTTTTTCCACGCGATGGTTTTGTCTGAAAGTAGTTTATTAGGATAGAACGATTATGATTACTTCAATGTTATTATTAGTCCGTAAATAAAATGTCCGATTCAGTTATTCTTATTGACCCTGGAAAGATAGTCTGCGTCAATTTGACTCCTCGCTATTAGAAATATTGCCCTATTTATTTTTTACAATGCGAATCCGTTCCCATACGGTTAGGATATTTCAGTCTTTGTTCGAAATTCGTGTGGGACGCACATGCCGCTGAGATAAGTGTAACCAGCTTTGAGATTTTACTACTATGTGAGTCAAAATGACGCATGATCAACATTTTTTCGCCGACTACGTGTGAAACTCATATTACCTCGGGATGATAGTTGTTTCTTATGTGAAATTTTCCAAGGAACACGATGAAATTATCAAATTCAAAATAAAAATAGCTGCATTTGCCAAAAAATGTAAATTTTGTTTTCAAATACAAAAATAATTTATCTGGCAACACTTCCGGTCGAAACTTATATTTTTTCTGGATTCCTTGGTTTATTTTCTTCCAAAATCATCTATCAGTATTTTTCGGACATCTTACGTCTATGAATTGTAAAAAAAAGAAAAAAGAGATTTTTGACAAAAATTGCGCGACTTTGCAATAAAGAGGGGGGTCCTGGAGAGCGGGGGGTATTCCAATCGACACCAAATTTGTGATTTTTCCAAAGTGAAAGTAGATGAATAATTCTCCCAACATTGAGCAAAATCTGTGATGGTCGTGTCCAAGTTTGTGTTTTTTCGTGGTCACTTCGTATGGAATGTAGGTAGGTGCGCAAAGAAATCACGAGAAATTTCTGCGCACCTTTATGGTGCCGCTATGCCAGGACTGCCAGGAAAAGTTCGTGACTGAACTAAATCTCAAGGCTCTGATATCTCATCTCAGAAACATCTCAGAAAATATTGGAAAGATGCTGGAAGCAAACCATGAGTTGCTTTCAAATTATAAAAATCTCAGCGCAACTCACAATGTCTTACTGGAGCATGTTGAAAAAGGCCTGAACGAAATAAAACATACCATCTCTAACGCCGCGAGCAGCAATAAAGCCAGTGCCGCGGAAATAAAAAACAAAATGTCTACACTTCTTGACGCACATTCGGACACAACACAAGTCGTTGCATAAAGAATTAAATCGAAGTGAAGAATGAACTTCTGGCTGGCGCTTCATAGGAAGTAAAAAAATATGGAAATGTGACTGGTCTGGTCACGCAAAGCAGCGTTTACGTCGTCTGCAGGAAAAAAGGAAGACAAAGCCAAACGAAGGCGAAAGCAACGGAAACAGCACAACAAAATTTTTATTCACAACCACACTGCCCATAAAAGCATAAGAGTCCCATATGACTTTTAGGCAAATTTTAGTTTATACTGTCAATATATCTAATTTTATTCAAATTTTCGTATGCCTTAATAAAATTTGAAAGTTTGTTCTGAAAAATACTGGAAAAATACCAAACCTTGTCTGTCCCATATTGAAAATAAAGGCATACGAGTCCCATCTTAAGTTTATCCTTCTAAGCATCTGGAATGAATGGAGTTAAAGTGTTCAGTTGTGTGGCCTTACGGTCTGCATCGATTCCTCGTGAACTGTTTGATGATGATGATGATTGTAGACTCTATGTCGAACGAGGTTTCATCTATCAGCTTTAGTAGCTTTTTGGTAAGTAACATGCACCGGTCCATGTTGCAATCTGTTGAAACCAAACCATCAGATTGCAAATCATGTGATCCAATGTGGCCTTTTCAAAAAAATTTGGATTGAATAAATTGTTCACATGAGATACACAATAAGGAATGATAATAAAAGCCTTGGCCGTCTTAGAATGCGTGGAGACTGATATGCTTTAATTTTTTATATATATAGAGAGAAAATAAAGGTAAACGAGTCCCATCATTTATTTCCAAGCCTGGAATTCATACAAAAGTTCTTGGAACTCATGGAAATATATCATGTTCCACCTCATTAACATACAGTTGAATAAAATATATTTTTTGTCAAATCATAGTTATTTGCATCAAATTCAAGATTAGAACTTCAATTGCAATTTTCTCAATTGTGAGTATTTCCATATGGGACTCTTATGCTTTTATGGGCAGCACAGTATCAGCAACAATAACAACAAAATAATTATCAGTAGCACAAGCAACAACACTAGCCGCAGTCATAGGAACAACAACAACTACAACAGCAATAGTAACATCCAAAATAACAACAATATCAACAACTGCAGCAACAGTAACGAAACTGGAACCATTACGCAACGCAACACAACATTTTTACCTTTACCTCTTGACAAGAAATTATTGGCCGCAGCACGCATACAATTTTCTGGACAACCAAACAAAGACGTCAGAACAAAATTTATCAACTTTCAAAAAGGTTCGCACTGGCCAGACTGAAAATGTAAACAACAATAATAACGACATCAGCAACACGACAGCCAATTCGAACTGGACCCAATGCGGCCCCCTATAGTGCGCTTAACGCAGCAGTCAACAAACGGCGATGGGCGCTTTTTAAAGGCTAGACTTCGCGACCCTAATATAATAAAAATCGTGCGCCTGTACCTGGCGTTTATGAACGACCAGCAACCAACAGTATGTGTAGATGGCTACACACGAATTTATTTATTTATTCATTTCGTCAAGCAAATATAGATTAGTTATAATAATACAATGTTTTCTTATATTATATACATTATTTCCAGTAGCTAGTTGTTTTTTGATTTGATTTCTGCTCATAGGGCGTCAAACACAAATTACGTAACGCTAAAAACCTAGATTTCAGACCCCCTCCCCCCCTATGTAACGATAAGTAACGTTCGATATGACTCCCCCCCCCTAAAATTACGTAACGCTGGACAACCTGTCCCCCCCTCCAAATTTGCAGTTTTGAGCAAACATCACAGTTACGTAACGATCTCAATTACCCCCCTTACCCCTATGTAACAATAAGTAACGCAGACTTAACCCCCCTCCCCCCCTTCATGCGTTACGTAATTTGTGTACGACGCCTAGTGATGTCGATATTTTCACAGTGCTGATCATAGTGACGCATCATGCGATTTATTGGGCCATTTTTTGAGTAGTTAGTTCTGTGAGAGCTTTCCGAAATTATTTTACGATTTCTTAATTGACGACTGGGTGCATAAAAATTTAGTTGCGATGATAATTTAGAAGATTGCACGCGTTGAGAAATAATGTCATTGATAAAGTAACGCATTGAAAGTTCGCGGCGTTTTTTAAGTGCTTGTATGTCTATAAGCATGCAGCGTGCTTCATATGATGGTAAGGGAAATGCTGTCCAATTTAGCTTACGAAGCGCGTACAAAAGAAATTGTTTTTGGACAGATTCAATGCGTTCTTCATGTGTTACAATATAGGGATTCCATACAATGCTACAATATTCCAGAATTGGGCGGACGTATGTAATATATAATAGTTTGATTGTGTATGGGTCTTGAAAATTATGGACGAAGCGTTTAAAAAGCTCAGCATACTATTTGCTTTGTTGTTTATTGTGTTATAATGTTCTATGAATGTAAGTTTGGAGTCTAACACTACGCCTAGGTCCCTTACGATTTTGCATTTTTCTACTGGTTGGTTTCCTAGGAAAATGTCTGTTGGTGGTGTTACTGTTTTGCTGCTAAAGGCTATTGAATTACATTTTTTAATGTTGAGTTGCAAAAGACTTTTGTTGCACCAAGTGTAGAATACATTAATTTCATTCTGGAATATTTCGAAGTTTTCTGCATTGATTATTTCTATAAAGAGCTTCATGTCGTCAGCAAATACAAGCACATGTATTGATTTAAGAAGAAAGGAAATGTCATTCACGTATAATATAAAAAAGAGGGCCCAGGTGAGAACCTTGAGGAACCCCGGAAGTTACTTCTATTGGGTTTGAAAAGGAATTTTGAAAGTGGACTATTTGTGTTCGTTTTGTTAAGTATGACTGCAGCCATTCCAAAAATTTTGTTTCCATTCCGTATTTTTCGAGCTTGAAGAGCAATAAAGGTATGTCGATTTTGTCAAATGCCTTGCTAAAGTCCGTATAAAGAGCTTCTACGTGGTGGTCAAAGTGAAAGTTATGAATTCCAAAAGATTTGTGGTAGTTGATCGGCCTTTATAAAAGCCGTGTTGTTGAGCATATATTAAGATGGCTTGACAAAATATTTTTTTTAAATTCTTTTATCTCTAATGTTCAGTGGTTAATTTGTGAGTTCGAAATCCAATTTGTGGTTAAGTGGTAAGCCATCTTGAAACATGATTTTGCTTCAAATGAATCGGACGACGATGATATATATATATCAATCGAAAGTTCTTAATTTGTGGTTTACGAAAATGTAATTTTAAGGTCTTAATTATTAGTGTTTGTACAGTTATGTGTGTTTTATTATTCACGTAGTTCTACGTTTTGTTTATTTGTTCGTGTTTGTCACTGCTATACTGAGCGTGCGTGTGGGGAATATGGTAAATATCGAGGTTCGGGGAACTAAGCCAACCCAATTGCTATTTCAGGTAGCCAACCAGACGCGAAATAAATGTGTGTAAATTTGTTGGTAAAAAGGATACCGGTAACGAAAATGTACTTTCAAAGGAAAGCAATCCAAATTCGACGGATTCAGAACCAGTAGCAGAGCCGGATTCAAGATTGTGGGGGTCCGGGGCCCAGTCTAGTGTGGGGGCCACAGAATAAACTTTATTCATCTTTGAAAATTAAACAAAAGTTTGTCAGAAATTTTCAGAACATCTTTTTATATGGTGTCTTCGCTGAAAAATTATCAATTATATAATCAACACTCAATTCGCAAATTCACAATGCCAAATCTGACAGCCTCGCTTTTTTCATACGCAACTTATTTTTAATTAGTTTTATCTTCGAAAAAAGACGGCTCCCCCAGTTGCGTTCGAAACCATTAGACTCAAATAAATATGCAATGCAATTTTAGTTTAGCATGCAATACGCAAGTTTGCTATTCAAATTCAAATTCTTCAAATGTAATTCAAAGGAAATATTCACTAGACTCTGAAACTACTTATAGAGAGCTAGTTTGATTATTGGGAGCCATAAATTATTAATTTGCAGGTCTGCAAAATCTGCACACGTACTCTGAAAATCTGCATTTGCTAAACATATCTGGTATCCCTGATTCGGACAAGTAATCAACAGCAATGCATTAAAAAAACTTGTGGGTTATTTTCTTTCTCTGCTTTACCTCCCATGCGCGCTGGTTTGATTTAAATGGTGTGTTAGTATGTGTCATTCCAAGAGAATCCAAGGTGAACTCTCATGGAGGTATTTGTAATATTGGTGCTCGCGAAAAAATAACACTGAAGGAAAGTTTCGTTTGATATGGTCTGTACAAATTTTCTTGCTGAAAATCTAAATTTGAATCTCATTTTTATAGAGAAAAAAACTTTTTCTCGATTTGTAGGGGCCCCAAGTATGGGGCCCGGGCCAATCCCCCCGAGCTCTCTCCTTGAATCCGGCTCTGAGTATAGCAGTGACGAACACCGCAAACAACCAATGCCACTAGCGGCCAGCAGCGTCAACAACAAATAAACAAAACGTAGAACTACGTGAACAATAAAACACAAATCTACGCACAAACACTAGTAATTATGACCTTAAAATTACATTTTCGTAAACCACAAATTAAGAGCTTTCGATTGATGTATATATCATCGTTGTCAGATTCATTTGAAGCAAAATCATGTTTCAAGATGGCTTGACTCAGTTTTTTAAAAATTTCTCGGGCCACTTAACCACAAATTACCACAAATTGGATTTCGAACTCACAAATTAACCACTAAATATTGGTGATAAAAGAATTAAAAAAAATATTCAAGCCATCTTGATATATGCTGTTGTTGAGTTGAAATTTGGTTTTTTACTTGCTGAAAGATTTTTTCTTTAATTATTGATTCAAATAATTTTGGAATAATGGCAATTCCACGATAATTACGAATGTCAGATTTAGCGCCAGATTTGAAAATTGGCACTAAATATGAGATTTTCCAATGTTCTGGAAAAATTTCATTCTTCAAAGACATATTAGAGAGGTATAGTAAAGGTGTAGATAGTTCTTCTGCCAAGTTTTTGAAAAAAATTGGAGCTATTCTGTCAGGTCCAGGACCTTTCGTAGCGTCTAAATTTTTAAGTGCGTTTTGAATTTAGAATTCAAATATTTGATTGACAGATAAAGAATTCGAATATTCAGGAAAATACGAGAAATATTCGCGGTCGCGGTCTGTTTCTTCAAATGTGGTATATATTACTTGAAAAAAAGTGGCAAAAAGACTACATATTTCATTACTAGTGTGTCCAACGTTACTGTCAAGATGCATTCGTGATGAAAAGTTGTTACTTTTTAGCTTGGTTTTTAAGTAATTGAAGAAGTTCTTAGGGCAAGATTTGATTTGATGTTCGATTTTACGGTTGTTCTTTGTTCTTCATGTTCTTCATGTGCAATTTTAATGGCTGCGTCAAGTTGACAGCAAATTTCTTGGTAATTTTGAAGATTTTCGCTATTGTTGTCTTTTTTGTATATTTTATGTGCTTTTTGTTTTCTATTTTTTAGGTTCTTCAATTGTGGTTTAAACCACACTGGATATTTGTTGGTGCTGGTACGTCTTCTTTTTTTTAGTGGTACATTTTCTGATAGAATTTGATTAATTATTTCATAAAATTTTGGTTGGAATCATTACTATTGAATATTCAATTGCTGTGTGAAATGCTTCATTTTTCCAGATGGGAGTCAATGATGCATCTACACAGAAGTCTTCAGTGCAGTTTGTGAACAATAGGTCTAAATATGCATTTTGTTTGTTTTTGACATGGTTGATTTGATATAGACCGAGTTCTGAGGATTTGCCAAAAAGATACTGCAGTGTTTCGTTTTCGCCTACGACTGTGAGTAAGATAGATTCATTTTCAATGTCTACAATAAAGTCTGCATTACGTTGGTTGAAGTCGCCATATACATGCAGTTTTACTTCTGGTTTCATGTTAGACATAATAGATTCTAAAGTTTTGAAAAATAATTCATATGAAAATAATTCATATGAATTGGTGGTCCCCGTGGCTCTGTGGTTAGCGATGTCGGTCGACTAGCTCTTCCACACGGTTGTGATATCGGGTTCGATTCCCGATCGAGTCAAGGAACTTTTCGAGCTGGAAATTTTCTCGACTCAGCACTGGGGCATGGTGCACGTTGTACTTATCCTACACATGCAAAATGTGCCAAAACAATATCGATAACGAATTCTCTCAACTGATCTAGTTGATCGAGACCGCTAATAGCCCCAAGGCTAAGCGTGCGATATTGTTTATGAATGTTTATGAGCATGTTCCGATGGAAAGTACACGGAACAGAAGATATGTTCTTCACCAGCAATAAATGCTTTGGCCCATACATGTTCAAATTCTGAATATTTGTCGGATATTATTTCTTCAGAAGTAAAATCTGCATTAATAGCTGACTTTTTTCGACTGGTAGAAAAATTCCGGTCGTGCCGGAATACATTATAATTGTTTCCAAATACTTCTTCGCTTATTACGCTTTTGTCCCAGCTACTTTGAGTTCCTAAAATTATTTTAAAAGATGATGACAATATGTTTTGCTGAATTTCTTTCATTTTGCTTGGGCTTTTCATGCGATTGAAATTCTGACAGTAGATAAGAATTTCAGTTGCATTATGTCGAGGAAGCTGTTGTGAATTTGAAGAAGTTTTCAGCAAAGTATTAAGATTACAATTAAAATTTTTTTCTTCAGCAGAGGATGTCAGTCTTATTGAAGGTTCAGCATTCTGTTGAGGTATTCCTCAACAATTTGCCATGAGATGGGCGGGTTTTCCGAATACTAATTCAAAGGGAGTGTAGCTATGGTTCGTATTTGGAGTACTATTGTAATTAAAGCAATAATAATGTTTGAGCCTATCAAGCTCGAATATTTTTGTCGGTGTACGAGCGAATCTCCAATTGCGACGATCGATCAACAACCCTATACACTACGTAACGTTGTGCAATAACACCCAATGATTTGCAATATTGCGCAATGTTTCATCATCTTCCGCGAGACAACGTGGCAACAAGGCAGAATTCCGATCCTTTATAAAGGGCGAGTAGCGTCAGATTAGATCATTAGAAATGTAGACATTCGCGACGCGATTTACCCCGAGTAAATATATTAAAAGTGTTAGTATAAGTTCGATTAGTGATATAAAACTATGTAAAGAGAAAAATTTGTGTTTCATTATCCGTGGCCATCTATCCGAACAAGGGTGTATCAAGTCCACTTCAGGTAAAAAAATGTGGAGAACTTGAGCTCCATGTGGTGTTCGGTAGCCTTGAGAAATCGGCGCCGACATTTTGGTCCTTCGAAGAGCCGGATTCAACTAAGTGTAATACAAAGTTAAAAATCGGAACGATGGTACGGGTAGAAAGTGAATAAATATATAAAAATCAAAGAGAAACGGTTAATTAAAAGTTTGACGCACATTGTAAAAAAAAGTTATGGTTTAAAGTGTCAGTGCAAAGGTTCCGGAAATTAAGTGATCGTACAGTTAAGTGAAGCATCGGCTAGTGATGCCGAACTACATCGATTCCTCAGTGCCATGCCGCTGCAGCGAACGCCTCCAAGGGAAGTAGGATCTGGTTCAACACCGACAACAGAAAATAATCAATCGTCCGGAACACAAAACACCGACACTTCCACTCCTGTTAGCACAAGAAAGAAGAAAAAGGCAAAGCGACTCATCATGGAACAGGTAGATGCATTTGTCCACCAGCGTGGGCTGGCAAAAGGTAAGCTCACACGAATTCTTAATACTCTCCATGAAAATTCAGACTTACCAGCATCTCAGCTGAAGGTTTACGAGAGGAAAACAGAATCTGCGCATAAAGAATACCACGAAATACACGCGAAAATTCTTGCTCTAATCCCACCCGCTAGTAGAGAGGAACATGATGCTCATTTCGAAAACTTTGATTTACTTCACGATGAAGTGCTCATGGCTCTGGAAGAGCACGTGGAAAGAATAAATATGTCCAGTTCTAATTCAAGCGCAGCGACAGTGCGAAATCCGATGATGATCCAGCAACCACTTAAGGTACCGGTAACGAAAATGTACTTTCAAAGGAAAGCAATCCAAATTCGACGGATTCAGAACCAGTAGCAGAGCCGGATTCAAGATTGTGGGGGTCCGGGGCCCAGTCTTGTGTGGGGGCCACAGAATAAACTTTATTCATCTTTGAAAATTAAACAAAAGTTTGTCAGAAATTTTCAGAACATCTTTTTATATGGTGTCTTCGCTGAAAAATTATCAATTATATAATCAACACTCAATTCGCAAATTCACAATGCCAAATCTGACAGCCTCGCTTTTTTCATACGCAACTTATTTTTAATTAGTTTTATCTTCGAAAAAAGACGGCTCCCCCAGTTGCGTTCGAAACCATTAGACTCAAATAAATATGCAATGCAATTTTAGTTTAGCATGCAATACGCAAGTTTGCTATTCAAATTCAAATTCTTCAAATGTAATTCAAAGGAAATATTCACTAGACTCTGAAACTACTTATAGAAAGCTAGTTTGATTATTGGGAGCCATAAATTATTAATTTGCAGGTCTGCAAAATCTGCACACGTACTCTGAAAATCTGCATTTTGCTAAACATATCTGGTATCCCTGATTCGGACAAGTAATCAACAGCAATGCATTAAAAAAACTTGTGGGTTATTTTCTTTCTCTGCTTTACCTCCCATGCGCGCTGGTTCGATTTAAATGGTGTGTTAGTATGTGTCATTCCAAGAGAATCCAAGGTGAACTCTCATGGAGGTATTTGTAATATTGGTGCTCGCGAAAAAATAACACTGAAGGAAAGTTTCGTTTGATATGGTCTGTACAAATTTTCTTGCTGAAAATCTAAATTTGAATCTCATTTTTATAGAGAAAAAAACTTTTTCTCGATTTGTAGGGGCCCCAAGTATGGGGCCCGGGGCCAATCCCCCCGAGCTCTCTCCTTGAATCCGGCTCTGAGTATAGCAGTGACGAACACCGCAAACAACCAATGCCACTAGCGGCCAGCAGCGTCAACAACAAATAAACAAAACGTAGAACTACGTGAACAATAAAACACAAATCTACGCACAAACACTAGTAATTATGACCTTAAAATTACATTTTCGTAAACCACAAATTAAGAGCTTTCGATTGATGTATATATCATCGTTGTCAGATTCATTTGAAGCAAAATCATGTTTCAAGATGGCTTGACTCAGTTTTTTAAAAATTTCTCGGGCCACTTAACCACAAATTACCACAAATTGGATTTCGAACTCACAAATTAACCACTAAATATTGGTGATAAAAGAATTAAAAAAAATATTCAAGCCATCTTGATATATGCTGTTGTTGAGTTGAAATTTGGTTTTTTACTTGCTGAAAGATTTTTTCTTTAATTATTGATTCAAATAATTTTGGAATAATGGCAATTCCACGATAATTACGAATGTCAGATTTAGCGCCAGATTTGAAAATTGGCACTAAATATGAGATTTTCCAATGTTCTGGAAAAATTTCATTCTTCAAAGACATATTAGAGAGGTATAGTAAAGGTGTAGATAGTTCTTCTGCCAAGTTTTTGAAAAAAATTGGAGCTATTCTGTCAGGTCCAGGACCTTTCGTAGCGTCTAAATTTTTAAGTGCGTTTTGAATTTAGAATTCAGATATTTGATTGACAGATAAAGAATTCGAATATTCAGGAAAATACGAGAAATATTCGCGGTCGCGGTCTGTTTCTTCAAATGTGGTATATATTACTTGAAAAAAAGTGGCAAAAAGACTACATATTTCATTACTAGTGTGTCCTACGTTACTGTCAAGATGCATTCGTGATGAAAAGTTGTTACTTTTTAGCTTGGTTTTTAAGTAATTGAAGAAGTTCTTAGGGCAAGATTTGATTTGATGTTCGATTTTACGGTTGTTCTTTGTTCTTCATGTTCTTCATGTGCAATTTTAATGGCTGCGTCAAGTTGACAGCAAATTTCTTGGAAATTTTGAAGATTTTCGCTATTGTTGTCTTTTTTGTATATTTTATGTGCTTTTTGTTTTCTATTTTTTAGGTTCTTCAATTGTGGTTTAAACCACACTGGATATTTGTTGGTGCTGGTACGTCTTCTTTTTTTTAGTGGTACATTTTCTGATAGAATTTGATTAATTATTTCATAAAATTTTGGTTGGAATCATTACTATTGAATATTCAATTGCTGTGTGAAATGCTTCATTTTTCCAGATGGGAGTCAATGATGCATCTACACAGAAGTCTTCAGTGCAGTTTGTGAACAATAGGTCTAAATATGCATTTTGTTTGTTTTTGACATGGTTGATTTGATATAGACCGAGTTCTGAGGATTTGCCAAAAAGATACTGCAGTGTTTCGTTTTCGCCTACGACTGTGAGTAAGATAGATTCATTTTCAATGTCTACAATAAAGTCTGCATTACGTTGGTTGAAGTCGCCATATACATGCAGTTTTACTTCTGGTTTCATGTTAGACATAATAGATTCTAAAGTTTTGAAAAATAATTCATATGAAAATAATTCATATGAATTGGTGGTCCCCGTGGCTCTGTGGTTAGCGATGTCGGTCGACTAGCTCTTCCACACGGTTGTGATATCGGGTTCGATTCCCGATCGAGTCAAGGAACTTTTCGAGCTGGAAATTTTCTCGACTCAGCACTGGGGCATGGTGCACGTTGTACTTATCCTACACATGCAAAATGTGCCAAAACAATATCGATAACGAATTCTCTCAACTGATCTAGTTGATCGAGACCGCTAATAGCCCCAAGGCTAAGCGTGCGATATTGTTTATGAATGTTTATGAGCATGTTCCGATGGAAAGTACACGGAACAGAAGATATGTTCTTCACCAGCAATAAATGCTTTGGCCCATACATGTTCAAATTCTGAATATTTGTCGGATATTATTTCTTCAGAAGTAAAATCTGCATTAATAGCTGACTTTTTTCGACTGGTAGAAAAATTCCGGTCGTGCCGGAATACATTATAATTGTTTCCAAATACTTCTTCGCTTATTACGCTTTTGTCCCAGCTACTTTGAGTTCCTAAAATTATTTTAAAAGATGATGACAATATGTTTTGCTGAATTTCTTTCATTTTGCTTGGGCTTTTCATGCGATTGAAATTCTGACAGTAGATAAGAATTTCAGTTGCATTATGTCGAGGAAGCTGTTGTGAATTTGAAGAAGTTTTCAGCAAAGTATTAAGATTACAATTAAAATTTTTTTCTTCAGCAGAGGATGTCAGTCTTATTGAAGGTTCAGCATTCTGTTGAGGTATTCCTCAACAATTTGCCATGAGATGGGCGGGTTTTCCGAATACTAATTCAAAGGGAGTGTAGCTATGGTTCGTATTTGGAGTACTATTGTAATTAAAGCAATAATAATGTTTGAGCCTATCAAGCTCGAATATTTTTGTCGGTGTACGAGCGAATCTCCAATTGCGACGATCGATCAACAACCCTATACACTACGTAACGTTGTGCAATAACACCCAATGATTTGCAATATTGCGCAATGTTTCATCATCTTCCGCGAGACAACGTGGCAACAAGGCAGAATTCCGATCCTTTATAAAGGGCGAGCAGCGTCAGATTAGATCATTAGAAATGTAGACATTCGCGACGCGATTTACCCCGAGTAAATATATTAAAAGTGTTAGTATAAGTTCGATTAGTGATATAAAACTATGTAAAGAGAAAAATTTGTGTTTCATTATCCGTGGCCATCTATCCGAACAAGGGTGTATCAAGTCCACTTCAGGTAAAAAAATGTGGAGAACTTGAGCTCCATGTGGTGTTTGGTAGCCTTGAGAAATCGGCGCCGACATTTTGGTCCTTCGAAGAGCCGGATTCAACTAAGTGTAATACAAAGTTAAAAATCGGAACGATGGTACGGGTAGAAAGTGAATAAATATATAAAAATCAAAGAGAAACGGTTAATTAAAAGTTTGACGCACATTGTAAAAAAAAGTTATGGTTTAAAGTTTCAGTGCAAAGGTTCCGGAAATTAAGTGATCGTACAGTTAAGTGAAGCATCGGCTAGTGATGCCGAACTACATCGATTCCTCAGTGCCATGCCGCTGCAGCGAACGCCTCCAAGGGAAGTAGGATCTGGTTCAACACCGACAACAGAAAATAATCAATCGTCCGGAACACAAAACACCGACACTTCCACTCCTGTTAGCACAAGAAAGAAGAAAAAGGCAAAGCGACTCATCATGGAACAGGTAGATGCATTTGTCCACCAGCGTGGGCTGGCAAAAGGTAAGCTCACACGAATTCTTAATACTCTCCATGAAAATTCAGACTTACCAGCATCTCAGCTGAAGGTTTACGAGAGGAAAACAGAATCTGCGCATAAAGAATACCACGAAATACACGCGAAAATTCTTGCTCTAATCCCACCCGCTAGTAGAGAGGAACATGATGCTCATTTCGAAAACTTTGATTTACTTCACGATGAAGTGCTCATGGCTCTGGAAGAGCACGTGGAAAGAATAAATATGTCCAGTTCTAATTCAAGCGCAGCGACAGTGCGAAATCCGATGATGATCCAGCAACCACTGAAGGTACCGGTAACGAAAATGTACTTTCAAAGGAAAGCAATCCAAATTCGACGGATTCAGAACCAGTAGCAGAGCCGGATTCAAGATTGTGGGGGTCCGGGGCCCAGTCTTGTGTGGGGGCCACAGAATAAACTTTATTCATCTTTAAAAATTAAACAAAAGTTTGTCAGAAATTTTCAGAACATCTTTTTATATGGTGTCTTCGCTGAAAAATTATCAATTATATAATCAACACTCAATTCGCAAATTCACAATGCCAAATCTGACAGCCTCGCTTTTTTCATACGCAACTTATTTTTAATTAGTTTTATCTTCGAAAAAAGACGGCTCCCCCAGTTGCGTTCGAAACCCTTAGACTCAAATAAATATGCAATGCAATTTTAGTTTAGCATGCAATACGCAAGTTTGCTATTCAAATTCAAATTCTTCAAATGTAATTCAAAGGAAATATTCACTAGACTCTGAAACTACTTATAGAAAGCTAGTTTGATTATTGGGAGCCATAAATTATTAATTTGCAGGTCTGCAAAATCTGCACACGTACTCTGAAAATCTGCATTTTGCTAAACATATCTGGTATCCCTGATTCGGACAAGTAATCAACAGCAATGCATTAAAAAAACTTGTGGGTTATTTTCTTTCTCTGCTTTACCTCCCATGCGCGCTGGTTCGATTTAAATGGTGTGTTAGTATGTGTCATTCCAAGAGAATCCAAGGTGAACTCTCATGGAGGTATTTGTAATATTGGTGCTCGCGAAAAAATAACACTGAAGGAAAGTTTCGTTTGATATGGTCTGTACAAATTTTCTTGCTGAAAATCTAAATTTGAATCTCATTTTTATAGAGAAAAAAACTTTTTCTCGATTTGTAGGGGCCCCTAGTATGGGGCCCGGGGCCAATCCCCCCGAGCTCTCTCCTTGAATCCGGCTCTGAGTATAGCAGTGACGAACACCGCAAACAACCAATGCCACTAGCGGCCAGCAGCGTCAACAACAAATAAACAAAACGTAGAACTACGTGAACAATAAAACACAAATCTACGCACAAACACTAGTAATTATGACCTTAAAATTACATTTTCGTAAACCACAAATTAAGAGCTTTCGATTGATGTATATATCATCGTTGTCAGATTCATTTGAAGCAAAATCATGTTTCAAGATGGCTTGACTCAGTTTTTTAAAAATTTCTCGGGCCACTTAACCACAAATTACCACAAATTGGATTTCGAACTCACAAATTAACCACTAAATATTGGTGATAAAAGAATTAAAAAAAATATTCAAGCCATCTTGATATATGCTGTTGTTGAGTTGAAATTTGGTTTTTTACTTGCTGAAAGATTTTTTCTTTAATTATTGATTCAAATAATTTTGGAATAATGGCAATTCCACGATAATTACGAATGTCAGATTTAGCGCCAGATTTGAAAATTGGCACTAAATATGAGATTTTCCAATGTTCTGGAAAAATTTCATTCTTCAAAGACATATTAGAGAGGTATAGTAAAGGTGTAGATAGTTCTTCTGCCAAGTTTTTGAAAAAAATTGGAGCTATTCTGTCAGGTCCAGGACCTTTCGTAGCGTCTAAATTTTTAAGTGCGTTTTGAATTTAGAATTCAGATATTTGATTGACAGATAAAGAATTCGAATATTCAGGAAAATACGAGAAATATTCGCGGTCGCGGTCTGTTTCTTCAAATGTGGTATATATTACTTGAAAAAAAGTGGCAAAAAGACTACATATTTCATTACTAGTGTGTCCTACGTTACTGTCAAGATGCATTCGTGATGAAAAGTTGTTACTTTTTAGCTTGGTTTTTAAGTAATTGAAGAAGTTCTTAGGGCAAGATTTGATTTGATGTTCGATTTTACGGTTGTTCTTTGTTCTTCATGTGCAATTTTAATGGCTGCGTCAAGTTGACAGCAAATTTCTTGGTAATTTTGAAGATTTTCGCTATTGTTGTCTTTTTTGTATATTTTATGTGCTTTTTGTTTTCTATTTTTTAGGTTCTTCAATTGTGGTTTAAACCACACTGGATATTTGTTGGTGCTGGTACGTCTTCTTTTTTTTAGTGGTACATTTTCTGATAGAATTTGATTAATTATTTCATAAAATTTTGGTTGGAATCATTACTATTGAATATTCAATTGCTGTGTGAAATGCTTCATTTTTCCAGATGGGAGTCAATGATGCATCTACACAGAAGTCTTCAGTGCAGTTTGTGAACAATAGGTCTAAATATGCATTTTGTTTGTTTTTGACATGGTTGATTTGATATAGACCGAGTTCTGAGGATTTGCCAAAAAGATACTGCAGTGTTTCGTTTTCGCCTACGACTGTGAGTAAGATAGATTCATTTTCAATGTCTACAATAAAGTCTGCATTACGTTGGTTGAAGTCGCCATATACATGCAGTTTTACTTCTGGTTTCATGTTAGACATAATAGATTCTAAAGTTTTGAAAAATAATTCATATGAAAATAATTCATATGAATTGGTGGTCCCCGTGGCTCTGTGGTTAGCGATGTCGGTCGACTAGCTCTTCCACACGGTTGTGATATCGGGTTCGATTCCCGATCGAGTCAAGGAACTTTTCGAGCTGGAAATTTTCTCGACTCAGCACTGGGGCATGGTGCACGTTGTACTTATCCTACACATGCAAAATGTGCCAAAACAATATCGATAACGAATTCTCTCAACTGATCTAGTTGATCGAGACCGCTAATAGCCCCAAGGCTAAGCGTGCGATATTGTTTATGAATGTTTATGAGCATGTTCCGATGGAAAGTACACGGAACAGAAGATATGTTCTTCACCAGCAATAAATGCTTTGGCCCATACATGTTCAAATTCTGAATATTTGTCGGATATTATTTCTTCAGAAGTAAAATCTGCATTAATAGCTGACTTTTTTCGACTGGTAGAAAAATTCCGGTCGTGCCGGAATACATTATAATTGTTTCCAAATACTTCTTCGCTTATTACGCTTTTGTCCCAGCTACTTTGAGTTCCTAAAATTATTTTAAAAGATGATTACAATATGTTTTGCTGAATTTCTTTCATTTTGCTTGGGCTTTTCATGCGATTGAAATTCTGACAGTAGATAAGAATTTCAGTTGCATTATGTCGAGGAAGCTGTTGCGAATTTGAAGAAGTTTTCAGCAAAGTATTAAGATTACAATTAAAATTTTTTTCTTCAGCAGAGGATGTCAGTCTTATTGAAGGTTCAGCATTCTGTTGAGGTATTCCTCAACAATTTGCCATGAGATGGGCGGGTTTTCCGAATACTAATTCAAAGGGAGTGTAGCTATGGTTCGTATTTGGAGTACTATTGTAATTAAAGCAATAATAATGTTTGAGCCTATCAAGCTCGAATATTTTTGTCGGTGTACGAGCGAATCTCCAATTGCGACGATCGATCAACAACCCTATACACTACGTAACGTTGTGCAATAACACCCAATGATTTGCAATATTGCGCAATGTTTCATCATCTTCCGCGAGACAACGTGGCAACAAGGCAGAATTCCGATCCTTTATAAAGGGCGAGCAGCGTCAGATTAGATCATTAGAAATGTAGACATTCGCGACGCGATTTACCCCGAGTAAATATATTAAAAGTGTTAGTATAAGTTCGATTAGTGATATAAAACTATGTAAAGAGAAAAATTTGTGTTTCATTATCCGTGGCCATCTATCCGAACGAGGGTGTATCAAGTCCACTTCAGGTAAAAAAATGTGGAGAACTTGAGCTCCATGTGGTGTTCGGTAGCCTTGAGAAATCGGCGCCGACATTTTGGTCCTTCGAAGAGCCGGATTGAACTAAGTGTAATACAAAGTTAAAAATCGGAACGATGGTACGGGTAGAAAGTGAATAAATATATAAAAATCAAAGAGAAACGGTTAATTAAAAGTTTGACGCACATTGTAAAAAAAAGTTATGGTTTAAAGTGTCAGTGCAAAGGTTCCGGAAATTAAGTGATCGTACAGTTAAGTGAAGCATCGGCTAGTGATGCCGAACTACATCGATTCCTCAGTGCCATGCCGCTGCAGCGAACGCCTCCAAGGGAAGTAGGATCTGGTTCAACACCGACAACAGAAAATAATCAATCGTCCGGAACACAAAACACCGACACTTCCACTCCTGTTAGCACAAGAAAGAAGAAAAAGGCAAAGCGACTCATCATGGAACAGGTAGATGCATTTGTCCACCAGCGTGGGCTGGCAAAAGGTAAGCTCACACGAATTCTTAATACTCTCCATGAAAATTCAGACTTACCAGCATCTCAGCTGAAGGTTTACGAGAGGAAAACAGAATCTGCGCATAAAGAATACCACGAAATACACGCGAAAATTCTTGCTCTAATCCCACCCGCTAGTAGAGAGGAACATGATGCTCATTTCGAAAACTTTGATTTACTTCACGATGAAGTGCTCATGGCTCTGGAAGAGCACGTGGAAAGAATAAATATGTCCAGTTCTAATTCAAGCGCAGCGACAGTGCGAAATCCGATGATGATCCAGCAACCACTGAAGGTACCGATTCCTACCTTCGATGGAAAATATGAAAATTGGACCAAGTTTAAAGTCATGTTCAAGGATCTAGTGGAAAAGACAGCTGACCCTCCAGCGGTCAAGCTCTACCATCTGGACAAAGCGCTAGTGGGAAGCGCGGCAGGAATAATCGATGCGAAAACCATAAACGATGGAAACTACAAACACGCTTGGGAAATACTTGAGGAACGGTATGAGAATTTAAGACACATGGTTGGTACTCATATTCATGGACTCTTCGGAATGAAGAAGGTGGTTGGGGAAAGCAGTAAAGATTTAAGATCATTAGTAGACGAATGCACAAGGCACGTTGAAAACTTAAAGTTCCTACAGCAAGAATTCACAGGTGTATCGGAACAATTCGTAATTTATCTGCTATCAGAATGTTTGGATAAGGAAACAAGAAAGCGATGGGAGTCCACTATTAAGCACGGTGAGTTGCCATCCTACGAAGCAACTGTTAAGTTTCTGCGGGAACAAAGTTTTGTTTTAGAGAGATGCGAAACCTCAAACCCGAAAGATAATCAGCCAGCCCGTAAACCATTCCGACCACAATCAATGGCGGTGATCCTCATCATAAAGGACATAAATGTCCCTAGTTCCTAGCGCTATCAGTCCCTCAGAGACTACTGAAAGTACAGGAAAAGAATGTTTGTTTTAACTGTCTCAGAAAGGGACACCGAGGAGCAGATTGTTCATCGAAAGGAACATGCTACAAATGTCAACGAAGGCATCATAGTTTGTTACACGCAGAAAAACAACAAGACAAAGAAACCGAAACACAGCAAACAAATTCTAACCGAACCGGAACTTCAGGAACACAATTAAGTAAAAAGGATGAGCCACAACCTACTAGTAGCACTCAAGTAACAACAGCTACATATGCAACCAACCGAACAATCTCATCGGTGTTGCTGCTGACTGCGGTGGTAAACGTTTTGGACAAAAACAAAAACCCACACCCCTGTCGTGTTTTATTAGATTCGGCCTCCCAGGTAAATCTAATTTCCAAGAAAATGGCTACTATTTTCGATCTTGGGAGCTACCAAGTAAATATTTCAATTGCTGGAGTAGATGGCATGCAGTCTCGCGTGAATCAGGGTGTTGAGGTTGAGATCCGCTCAAGATATCTCACGTTTCATTTGAAGGCCCACTGCTTAGTAACGCAAAGGGTGACATCTGTCCTTCCTACAACCGCTATCGATACTAGCTCTTGGGAAATTCCAGCTGGCGTGCAGCTTGCTGATCCTCGGTTTAACTCTTCCGACGAAATAGATATTTTGATTGGCAATGAGTGGTTTTTGAAATTGTTGTTACCAGGACGAATTATTCTTGCACCTGATTTACCAATCATAAACGAAACTAAATTTGGCTGGGTTCTTGGAGGTTCATACAATAAAGAAGCAATCATCGAGGAAACTGTCTTCACTCGTTCTATGACTGTCGATAAGCTTAGCGATTCGATTCAACGATTTTGGGATGTTGAGAATGTTGCACAGGATTTCCAGTTGACCACCGAGGAGGAGGATTGTGAGAACCACTTTATGGCTACACACACAAGAGATGCTTCGGGAAGATACATCGTCGAGCTGCCTCTGAAGGAAACTGTCGATAAACTTTCAGATTCAAGATCGTTGGCTCTTCGACGATTTTATTGTTTGGAGAAACGTCTAGCTAAACGTCCCGAACTTAAGCAGCAATATATTGACTTCATGCAAGAGTATGAGTCATTGGGTCATTGCAAGGAAGTCTTCGAGCGAAACGATCCACCAGGTTTACGAAAAAGGTATCTTCCACATCACACTGTTCTGCGACCATCAAACACAACCACCAAATGTCGCGTTGTATTCGATGCGTCTGCAAAGACCTCTGGCCTCTCGTTAAATGAAGTGATGAAGATAGGTTCTATCAGCCAGAGTGACCTGTTGACTATTGTACTCAGGTTTCGGAGACCAGCTTTTGTCTTGACGGCTGACATTGCTAAAATGTACCGTCAAATCGTTGTAGCGCCGTGCCATACTCCACTGCAAAGAGTGTTTTGGCGGGAATGTCCCACTGATCCGCTTCGAATTTTAGAACTGACAACAGTCACATATGGAACTGCTTCATCTCCGTTTTTAGCCACAAGGGCCTTGTTACAGCTTGCTGTTGATGAGAAACAAAATTTTCCTCTGGCTGCTGGCTTAGTGGAAAAAAGCGTTTACGTTGACAACGCGCTTTTTGGTTTCGACAGCTTGCAGGAAGCATTCGAAGCCCAGAAGCAATTAATAGACATGATGAAAGCCGGTGGACTGCATCTTCATAAATGGTCATCGAATATGCCAGAGCTTCTAGATGCCATACCTGAAGCTGATCGGGAACAATTAGTAAGTTTGAATGAATCTGGAACGAATGAAATTATAAAAACTTTAGGACTGATGTGGAATCCAAATAGCGATGAATTGATTTTCTTGTCACTACCTACCTCGGACAAAAGGCTACCAACAAAGCGACAAATTTTGTCATTAGTCGCGCAAATGTTCGACCCACTCGGATTAGTGGCTCTAGTAGTGGTTACCGGAAAAATCTTGATGCAGATGGTTTGGAAGGAAAGGGTCAATTGGGATGACAATATTTCCAATGAACTTCACTAGTATTGGACTTTATTTTTGAATGCACTTAATGGCGTGGATCAACTTCGAATCCCAAGAAGAGTTGTAGCACCTACGTCCATCGCATTTGAGTTGCACGGATTTGCTGACGCTTCCGATGTTGCTTACGGAGCTTGTGTGTACATCCGATCGATCTTCGAAGATGAAACTGCAAATATGAAATTAATAAGTGGAAAGTCCGAGGTAGCTCCGATTGAGCCGCTGAGCATACCTAGAAAGGAGTTATTGGCTGCACGTTTGCTGCATCGCTTGACGATAAAAATTACAACGGCTTTGGAGATGTCTTTTGAAAAAAAGGTTCTTTGGTCTGACAGTCAGGTTGTTCTGGCATGGCTTGCTAAGCCGCCTGGCCAATTAGAATTGTATGTTCGCAACAGAGTGTGTGAAATAACATCGAGTGGAACACGTTTTGAATGGCGCTATGTTAGAACAAAGGATAATCCAGCAGATATAGTATCGCGAGGTCTTTCAGCGCGTAAGCTCGCAAACAGCGATTTGTGGTGGAACGGTCCTACGTTTTTGAAGGATGTTGTTTATCGTACAGTGATTCCGCCACCTTTATTGATTGATGAAATACCCGAATTGAAACAACTTGTGGTTGTGAACGTTGTGGAAAGATATGAAGTTCTTCCAATTTTCTCTAAGTTTGAGTCATTTCGGAAACTACAGAGAGTGGTGGCTTACGTGCTACGATTTTTCAGCAATGCTTAGAATAGGAAGAAAGAAAATCGCTCGATGGGATGCTTTCCAACAGTGACTGAACTACGTAATGCAATGAAGGCGATCGTTCGTGTAGTCCAAAACCAGGAGTATGCGGATGAAATAAGTCGAGTATCGGCGAATGAACCCTCTAAGAATCTTATTTGTTTGAATCCATTTCTTGATGAGGATGGCTTGTTGAGAGTAGGCGGCCGTCTTCAACATTCCAAGCTACCGTTTCAGGTGAAGCACCAGTGGATTCTGCCAGCCAAAAATCCGGTGGTTCGAAGCCTTATCAAGTCTATTCATCTGGAGAATTTGCATGTCGGTCCATCCGGACTGATGGCGATCCTGCGCCAGCAATTTTGGTTACCTAGATGTCGTAACACTATACGCATGATAACACGAAGTTGCGTGCAGTGTTTTAAGGTAAATCCTAGAACAATTACTCAATTCATGGGAGATTTACCTACGTGCCGTTTGGAAAGAGCACCTGCGTTCTTTAAGGTAGGCGTAGATTTTGCTGGTCCTATCATGATCAGACAAGGCGTTCGTCGTGTAGTGCCAGCTAAGGGCTATATTTGCGTTTTTATATGCATGGTTACTAAAGGTATCCATCTAGAAGCGGTAGAAAACTTGACAACGGCTGCGTTCATGGCAGCGTTACAACGTTTCGTGTCGAGACGTGGTGTGCCTGGAGAACTTTATTCGGATAACGGCACGAATTTTATCGGAGCAAAAAACGAACTGAGAGAACTGTATGAATTATTTAAGGGACAATAAATGAAAAATAATCTTTTCGATTTCTGTGAGCCGAAACAGATTCAGTGGCATACCATACCACCTAATGCGCCACATTTTGGTGGGCTATGGGAGGTTGGAGTAAAAAGCGTTTTGAAAAGGGTATTCAAGCCTGCAACTTTAAACATTATCGAGTTCGCAACACTGCTATGTCAAATAGAAGCCATTCTGAACTCGAGACCACTATACCCTCAATCTGATGATCCTAACGACTTGGAAGTGCTAACGCCCGGACATTTAATAATTGACCGTTCACTAACAGCGATTCCTCAACCGTCATGTGAAGGAACTCCACAGAACAGATTGTCCCGTTGGCAGTACGTAAGGCTTCTCCGCGACCACTTCTGGAAGAGATGGTCTCAGGAGTATCTCGTGGAGTTGCAGGGCAGAGCGAAATGGACACGAAAACAAGTTAACCTACGACCAGGTATGCTGGTTTTGATAAAGGAGGATAATTTGCCAGCGCAAGTATGGAAGTTGGGTAAAATCGAAAAAACTTACCCAGGTAAAGACAATATCGTTCGAGTTGTTCAAGTTAAAACTAAATTTGGCCTTTTGACGAGGCCAAACTGGCTCCATTGCAAATCCTGGATAATCTTCCACTAACAACAAGGACATGAAGTGTCTCTCACACTTTTGGAGGCGGAGGATGTTCGAGCCTATCAAGCTCGAATATTTTTGTCGGTGTACGAGCGAATCTCCAATTGCGACGATCGATCAACAACCCTATACACTACGTAACGTTGTGCAATAACACCCAATGATTTGCAATATTGCGCAATGTTTCATCATCTTCCGTGGGACAACGTGGCAACAAGGCAACAAGAATTCCGATCCTTTATAAAGGGCGAGCAGCGTCAGATTAGATCATTAGAAATTTAGACATTCGCGACGCGATTTACCCCGAGTAAAGTTATTAAAAGTGTTAATATAAGTTCGATTAGTGATATAAAACTATGTAAAGAGAAAAATTTGTGTTTCATTATCCGTGGCCATCTATCCGAACAAGGGTGTATCAAGTCCACTTCAGGTAAAAAATTGTGGAGAACTTGAGCTCCATGTGGTGTTCGGTAGCTTTGAGAAATCGGCGCCGACAAATAAGGTAGCCACTTTTACCAGTTACTCTTTAGCTCATTGACAAAGAAACGCAGATACTCGTTCAAGCATCTATGATTTCTTTCCAATGCTCCCAAAGTTTGTGGGTGATAAGCCGTTGCAGTTCTATGATTGATTTTTAAAAGTTTGCATACCTAGTCGAAGACACATTTGTACTCGGTTCCTTGGGTGTTCTTATGGCTTTCATTGGTCCGTAGATTAAAATACAGGTTTCTACTATTGCTCTTGCTATTGTTTCTGCAGATTTGTCTGGTATCGGAGTTATAATAATGTATTTGCTCAGATCGCATTGTATCGTTATTGCGTATCTGTTTCCTTGGTTGCTAAGAGTGAAAGGGCCGACTGTGTCTATTGCTACTACGTCAAACACCTTAGTGGGTGTTGATGTGAACTGCGGAAAAGTGTTTGTTCTTTTTACAAGTTTCGCAATTTTTAACGAACTTAGTTACAACGTATTTCATGTTTGGCCAACTGTAAATGTTTTTGAGTTTCCTGTATAACCTGTTTATTCCTACGTGACCTACGATTGGTGTTTCATGGTAGTGTTGCATAATGGATTGTATTTCGTTTGTATTTGTTACTTTTTTCGGCGGGTTATATAAAATGATATTTAAATTTTTCAGCACTTGGTTTCCTAAAGTTTTAAATTCGTTAATGTTTAAACACATAAATATGTTATCGCTAGTCGAAATAGCAATACTCTTTTCGGTTATTTTGTTATCATCGGGCAGCTCGTTCAATTTTTGCGTAGCTTGCTCGATGGTCTTAAACGTACCGGCTTGCAATACGATTTTTTCGTTATTGGTAGGCGCGAGTTTTATCAGCTTATCCACTCCTGCCTTAGTGGCCAATTTCTTAGCTGTTTCATGTGGTATATTTTCCCTGACGTTGGTATTTGTTAATTTATTGCAGAGATTCTCCACTTCTCTGCAATATTGTTCTTTCGAACTGCCATGCTTAATAGCATTTATTTTCGCGATCAGTTGGTCAGATGTGACTTTACTCTCGCATGAACTTTTTATCAGTTCAATAATTTGGTCTATTGTCCTATCGACGTTATCGTTTGGCAAGGCATCCTTGTCATTAAAAATAATTTCAAAGTTCGATGGTGTTCCTCTGCTATCACCGTCTTTGAAAATTTGATTCCGTCTACGAAGGCTGATAGCTTTTCGCTGTCGCCGTCGTAAGGTGTTAAAATTGACGCGGCCAGTTTGGCGTCGAATTGTGGTGCGGCAACCGCCATAACTACTTGTTTGTTTGCAATCAGCGTTTTATGCATTACCATTGTTAGTCGAAAAACAGAATCCAATTATTTCACTCGTCTTCAACCGAAAAGGCTTTTCAGCCTTTGTACCTGTTTTTCACGCTACTATGCATGTTACGCTCTGCACGGTTAGTGTAGTTTCGTTCGCTGTAATTAATTATTATTTTCTCCTAGAAGAAAAGGTATATATGTAAATATCTAGTTTTATTTTTATATGCATTTTCCATTTAATATATAAAAATATTTCTCACGTGTCTTTTCAATGACGTTTACTGCGTTTGGTAAGCAGATCGGTTTTCGCGATAGCAATTTATGCCTACGTTGTTTAAGTTTTTAGGTGAGTGCATTTGTGTCAGTATCAACATTTTCTTCAACTGTTTTTTTTTCAGAAAATTGTATAAGAAACGCCGATTTAAACTTTTACTTCAAGGGCGAGTCTCGATATAAACATAGAATATAAAGAACAATTCACAAATAAGGTTAACGATTTACTTACAACGTGTATTAGGGTTAATAATAAGATAGTGTAGTACTTCAGATATTCTTTCGCTGCTTCTGCGGTACGGGATACTCTGCTCAGCTTTGTTGCCGCTGTGGGTTGACGCTGCTGCCGGTGCCGCCGCTGCTTGTGGATCTCCATTGTTGACACTGCTATCGACGCTGATGTGGTTAAACTTGATTGATATTTGCCATCGATCTGGCAATTTTTAGGGTTTGTGCCCTAGAGTGACGTTTATACATTCGGTATAACGTAATCGTCAGTTTCACCGCCACTAGGAACAGAATCAGTGTGATCTTCAGTTCGTGGTCCGTATGATAATCTGTATGGAGATCCAAGGTATTTTGGACGCTTACTTGTGGATCTCCATTGATAGTCACAGCTTTGGAATTGGACTTGCCCATTTTTCACTTCACTTAGAGTTCGTTAATTTGCACTGAGTATCGCTACGTACATAGCGTCGTATTCTGTCCTCGGTTGTGACACTGATAACAAACAATCGGCTTCACTTATGTCAACCGTGACTTTCGCTGCTGGTTAGCACTTCAAAAAACAAAAACGAACCACTCCGCGTACGAAACACTTGTTCTTTTGTCCAGAGATTCACAGTAAATCCTCTGTACACTGGCACAGGTCGCCATGAGGTATTCCTTAACAATTTGCCATGAGATATTCTTCGGATCTTTCGGACTAGTGTGGTGTGTACTGAGATATTCTTCGGTTCTTTCGGACTAGTGTGGTGTGCTCCGAGTTGAAGTTCACGTTAGAATGAATTTATTAATTTTCCAAATTGCTGTCAGGGTCTGCGCGAAGCGACAGAGCGCGTAAAGCCCAGGTAGCTATGTTTGTAAAATAATAGCCACATTGTTATGCGCATATGTGCAAACACTGACTTAGGTTTTTAAACAAGGAAGGCAGAAAAGGTTTAATGGTAAACAGGTCAGGATTGAGGATGTCGTGTTTACACATGTACGCCAGATGGTTAGAGAAAGTGTCGTATTACTACCAAACTGTTCAGACATCCCCTAGTATCCGAATGCTGTTAGCTTCCGAAGGACTACCAGTAAACACCGAATATCTGCTGCGCATTTTCCAGGAAGTTTACCAGGAATACGGGCTTTCGCCCTCGGAAGCAAAAGCTGACCTACAGACGTACAGGACCTTTCTACTTAGCGAACGGACATATCGGCTGCAGCAATTGCGCGTGAGTCACGTAAGTTTTCACAAGTAAAGGCGCCCAATTTGGAAAGAAATAGTGTAAGTATAAATATACATAGACAATTTTCACATTTCGCACAGAATGCAATAACGACACCCTCTTTGGAGGAAGAAAGTATGAATTTAAATAAAAATATTTCCCATTCTGAACAGAATGCAAAAACGACACCCTCTCTCGAGGAAGAAAATACTATTTTTAAGTTAAAATATTTTTCCAAAAACTTCTTCGAACGGGCAACAGAATGTGACTGAAATACTGGTATACTTCCAGAATTTCAACCGCATGAAAAGTCCAGCCAAAATGAAGGAAATTCATCAAAATCCATTAGCATCCACCTTCAAAGTAATTCTAGGAAACAAAACCAGCTGGGACGAAATCGTCAGAAGTGAAGAAATTTTTGGAAATAGATTCAACGTATTCCGGCACGACCGTAACTTATATACATCTCAAACAAGTCTGGAGGTTGAGTCCTCATCAGGGTCGAGCACAAACAAACCTTTCCATGATTACAATTACCGCTCTCTCGGCTTCTGCCTCTCAGCAGAACTTGCCATCGGCGACAAGCATATGTACAGCGTAACACTGGAGAAGAGATTTCACTGCGATGAACTTTAGACACAATACACTCTCCACATGAACATGAACGCGTTTTAGAAATGTCTTCAACACAACACTGCGCTATTAAGACAACCATTTGCAGAGCGATAAACTTTACAAGAAAACTGTCTGCCCATAATTCAAAAATTGGCTAATATGCCATTTTTACCAAAATCGAGAAAACAGTTCCTCGTGATGGTACACACTCTAAACAAGATCCCTACGGAAGCCGATTGCCAAAAAATGCATTTGGGAAGGCAGCAAACGTGAAACAATTTTGGCTAATATCCAAAATAATTGAGAAGTTGGCCAATATGAACCTGTGGCATGTTCACGAACCAGTGTATTATTACTGAACTATGTTTCTTCAAACTTTCGAAAGTATGTTGTAGCTTGCTAGTTACTGGCGACAGGTGAGCGATCTTAAGGCCCTTGCATCAAATTTGACTTTTTCACGAAGAATATTTGATGCTACAAGAATTTATTTGTTGTACTGCGAAACCCAATGATCAATATATATATATATATATATATATATATATATATATATATATATATATATATATATATATATATATATATATATATATATATATATATATATATATATATATATATATATATATATATATATATATATATATATATATATATATATATATATATATATATATATATATATATATATATATATATATATATATTTATTTATATTTATATATATATATATATATATATATATATATATATATATATATATATATATATATATATATATATATATATATATATATATATATATATATATATATGTGTATATATATATATATATATATATATATATATATATATATATATATATATATATATATATATATATATATATATATATATATCAGTCTGCATAATCCATCAGTCTAATACCTTAAGAGGTCTAAATTTTTCGAAAGTTTTCAATCAAGACCAAATATTTATAAAATGTACACATAAGAAAATGAGGGCATTGTACAATATATAAACAAGTACCTTCGGACATATGCTCATAGTATGCCTCTTCTTCTTGGTGAAATAATTCACAAAATTTATATCCTACTTGTCCAAGAAGAAATTTCGATTTTTCAACTGACAGGTCGCTAGGCACTTTTGTAAAATTGGCGTTCCACAAACTAGTATCGAAGTCCTGAGGATCTACACTAGGATTCGCAAATCCGACTACTTGCAACAGACCTTCATGGTCATATCTGTAGAAAGAAAAAAATAACAATTGTATTTACATAGGCAACATATATGAGACTTACTTAAGTTTTCTGAAAGCGATGAATCGACAAAAAACATTAGCTGATGCTCTGGACCGCACAGCAGCTGATCGACCACATTCGCGACATCGTGGTAATTTTGGAGCCACTTGATAACATGGACCATTTTGCAAATATGGTTCTGTATAATATTCTACCCCCACCCGTTTTCGTTTACTCTTCGATGATTTGGGATTACTTTGATCTTTACGTTTAATTAGTGTTCGGGGTTCAATTAAAAGACTGCATTGCTGAAAGAACGATGCCCTATTTTTACCAAAATAATATAAGTTCCCTCACCTTGACGGCATCCATAAAGAACGTCTCGCATATAGGGGGAGAAGGGGCTAAGAAAATGGTGACGATTAATGACGTATATGGGATGGAGATATTTGGTTATGTGACGTCATGGAAAGAATGTTTATAAGCAAAACAAGAAAAAAAAATACAAATAGAAAATTGTTTAGTTGTTTTTAAAATATAAAAATTCAATGTTTTCAATAAATGATGCATATGTAAGAATCGTTATTTGACACACAAGACGCTACTGAAACCTATTCGATTGGAAACCATTTTCAGTGTCTGTAGATTGATGATGAACTATGTTTTTTCATTTGTTTGATATTTTGAAGAATCAATTGAATTGAATGATAGACTGTTTTTTTTTTTCATTTTAGGAGGAGGCTTTATGTATGTACTTTTCTTGGTAGGGGTCATTAATGTGTGCCAAAAAAGGACAAAAGAGCGGGGGGGGGGGGGGGAAAGAGAAGTTAGTTATGATTAAAGTTTGTGTGACGTACTTATTGGATGTCGCTTTATTGCAAGTTTGTAATTATTATATATACTTTTCTGAGCCAAGGCCTATATATATGAAAGTTATGAAAGAATTATTACTTTTTTATGTATCCTAAACTTGCTCATGTTTTCAATATAATTTGTCTTCATTTCAAGTGTTGTTTTCTTGATTATATTTTTATACCGAAGAAACACTGGTTGCCTAGAAAATTGTGTTTTGTCTTGTACATTAACTTTGATTTTTTGGGTATTAGCGTTCTTTAAAAGCTCCACTGAAAAAAAAAAAAAAAAAAACAATTAGGAGACTGTGCGACTGTGCAAAATGGATACGCTTACAAAGTTTCGTTTTCTGTTCACTGAGGCTAAAATTTCCATTTAGTGAAAATCTAGATTGTTTAAAATTTGTTTGTTGAATGATTTTGGTACAATGATTCTGTGACAAAAAGGTATTCAAGCTGGTTGATTTGTTGATACTATTATGATAGTTATTAAACTTTGCAATCTTGTTTGTGTTCTGTCCGATACTAATAGGTCTATTCGTTACATTCATACAGATTAGCTGCGGGGATACAGATTTTGATAATGAAGTATCGCTATGTAATGTTGTATTCATTGGCATTGAAATTTTTGTGTCTAAATTTAATGCTGGTTCACAGATTACGGAGTGGTTTTGATTAACTCGTCGGTTATTGAATGAAGTATGCGCTTCAGGTTTTTCTGTATGTAAAAATTGTAAAGAATTTAAAGTTGATGAAGAAGATGTTGATTTTATTCTGATTGTCGAATGTGCTGGTGGTGGCTCCATATCAGTTTCATCAACGCTTGTGTTATGATCTACGAATATTGTTTTGTTACTTCTCGTAACAAAGTGGCCAGTAGAAGAGGTACTTGATGCGGTGGTTATCGTTGGCTTATCGTAGACTTGATTTGGAGCTGGTGATGATATCTTCAATTTCTTTGCACCTATACACATTTTTGTTGCATACTCGCCATCAATTATATTCATTACACGAGTTGAAGATGTAGAAAAATTGGTATTTAGTGACTGTGGCGGCTTCAAAGACTGTGGAGGGTCCCCGGAAAGTATTGGATCAAATGATCTCAAAGATCTATTCGGTGTACGCCTCACAAGCTGGTTATACATTTTCTGATGAGCAATTTGAATAAGGGATGGCTTCAATTGTATTTGGATAGACATATCTCTGTATTTGTATGGAAAGTTATCTGCGGATATGCTTGAGTTGATTTTCCTATATTCCTCAGAATCTAATGTTTTAAGCACATCCTGATCATGTACAACCTGGAAAAGGTAATTAGTATCAACACTTTTAATTAATTATTCTTATATTCGTTCAGCTCGATCACTTTAAGTTTGAAACCTAATCTGGACGGTTGTCTTTTCAGTTATCTATTAGAAAAAACCTAAATTAATCCATCTAGCGGTCAGACCCAGCCTTTCTCATTCAAACTTTTATTTGTAAAAATAGATTTACATGAACGCTTCAATCCAATAAAGGTATATTCACTCATTAGGTTCTAAAATATTGATGTTGTAATCTATACATATAAAAATGCAGTCCGGTCTGTCTGTCTGTCTGATCCATATAGGCTCGAAAACTACTGAGCCGATCGACGTGATTTGTATGTAGGGGTTTTTGGTGCCGATAAAGGTTACTATGATAGTTTGAGACCTTTCCCTCTTCTTGAAGGGAGGGATCCCATACAAATGAAACATAAATTTCTGCACAACTCAAGAACAAACCAAGCATATGAAACCGAATTTGGCATGTGAATGTTTCAAGGGGTAACAAATATGTCCATAATAGTTGGACGCCCCTCCCTTTTCTATAAGGGAGGGGTTCCATACAAATGAAACACAAATTTCTGCACATCTCGAGAACTAATCAACTAAATGGAACCAAATTAGGCAGGTGAATGTTTTTAGTGGTAAAAAATATGTTCCATAATATACCTCAGGCAACATTTTGGACTGTAAGATGGCAACATCCGGTTTCTGGAAAACAGCCAAAAATGGCCGATTTCCACCTAATATAATAATATCCGAATCTAGAATGATACACAGGAGCTAAAATCGACCACAAATACCATTGTGAATTCTAAGATGGCGACTTCCGGTTTCTGAAAAACAGCTGAAAATGACCAAATACTACCCAATATCAGTAGGGATACCATCTGGTCGAAGTTAGAAATCAAGACACCTTTTTTCGGTACAAATTTGAGCTAAGCTGTTTTTCGAAGTTCAGATTAATTTACCACGTTAAATGTGATTTGCACCTCAAAAACACCAAAATACTTCTTTACTTGTTCAACATACTTCTCAAACGACCCAATATTATTACGCAGCTTTGAATTATAGGCAGATGTTCAGCACATGTAAACTGTTTCAAATTTAACTAACCGTTTAGAGGGGACTAACTGGAAAGTCTAAAAAAAAATTATTTTTTCTGGGTGTTTAGGGTAAAGTGAAGTGTTCGGGTATTCTGGCTATTGACTAAGAAATGTTTGAAGATTTTGTGTGTCATGAGTGCAAATATAGTGAGTATTACGCTATTGGCAGCGTTTTTCGCGCAACCATGGTTTTTTAACTTGTGGTAAGTTTTTCTCAGCATCTACTGAGCCGATCTGGCTGAATATTTTCCAGCATGTAAAAATGGATTATCTTACTTGCTACATAGCCGTTTTTCAATATCTAATTTTTTCAATGATTTTTTTTTTTTTATTCTCGCTTATTTTCCGTCGGTCTAGTTCCGCCACTGTTGTTGTGCCAATCACCGACGCCCAGGGAGGCGACTCCACCCAGGACCCTAACTTACGACCCGTTTATTATCGGGCCGGCGCCAACGGCTTTACTTCCTCATGCGATGGAAGGCGTGATCCCAGAGATTTTTCGCCTCAGAAAATCTCCCGGTGTCGGCTAGGATTGAATCTAGACCAGTTGGGTTGGTTGTGAGTGGATCACGCCACCTCACAACCATCGACACCTATGTCGGCGGTGGGATTCGAACCCAGGCGTCGAGCGTGGTTGGCGGAGACGTTACCAACCACACTAGGCCCCCGCTCATTTCAATGATTAATTATATTTTAAAGTGATTTTTTTATGAAAAAAACCATTTTTTACTAAAAATTTGTCAATTTTTTAAAATTAAAAAAACGGCTATGTAACAAGTTAGATAATCCATTCTTACATGCTAAAAAAATCAGCCAAATCGGTTCAGTACATGCTGAGAAAAACTTACCACCAATTTAGTGAGGGCATTCACGTTCCCAGCTGCCAACAATGTAATACACTATATATGAACCACAACATGCAAAATGAATCTTTAAACAAACTTTAATCAATAGCCGAACACCTTGCTTTACTCTAAACATTGGAAAAAAAATAATTTTCGACCTTCCAGGGTAAAGCCAAATGTTAAACGTTTACAATACCTAAAAGATTTCTCTCGTCGCTTCATTGAGATTCAACCAAAAACAAAATCGTACGTAGTGACCGTTGTGTTCTGGAATCAAAAAGTTATTGATTTTGAAAAATTCTGCATATTTTTATCACACTACAAGATTGAAAATCTCATGAAAATCAGGACAAATGCCAGAAAGTGAAAAATAAATCAGGACGTCAAAAAAGGGTCTTAAAATCAGGACATGTCCTGCTAAATCATGACGGATGGTATCCCAAAATATGAGTGTTTCTTTAACCTCTGAAACCAGAATGATGCAATGAGCTAACAATTGACCTCAGGCACCATTTTGAATTGCTAAATGGCAACTGCTAGGAAACAGTCGAAAATGACCGAATAATACTCAAAATGGATATTTCCGTAATCGAGATGATGCATAGGAACCAAACATTGACCCTGGACACCATTTTGAATTCAAAGACGACCACTTTTAGTTTCTGGAAAACAACCAAAATAACTAAATCCCGGTCAACATTGAATGTAACACAATGTTGCTGTTCTGTAACACAGAAGTAACATTGTTACGTTACAAAGTTATCTAATTGCAACATAACTCTTACTAAAATAATGGTAACATTGTTATGTAACAGTATTTGACGTACATGCAATGTAACAAAAATGCTTCACTTATAATGTGACGAAATATACTTTCGGTAATGTTATTGTTACGTTGCGATTGTTATTAATTATGCACATTTCAAGGTTAATGTAACGTAACAAAAAATGTAACGTAACATTTATCTAAATTAATAGTAACATTGTAATGTTGGTGTTCCATTTCAAGAGCATCAATATTGTATTTGAATAGCTTATTTGCTCAAAACTTGATGCAATACGGCATATTGAATACAACCATTCTGTGGAAAATTCTTGGGAGCTAAAAAATTCCTTGTGTGAAATGGGAGCGCTCTTTGCGACATCTGAAAGCTCCTGTATCCGAAAGCGAAATAAAAAAATTTTTGGCGATGATTTAATGTTATTAAAATGAGCAATACAACAATGGACTAAAACATTTTGTTTTGCTTTGCTGAAAAAGGTTTGCGTTGAGGCTGTGGTTTAGATTTTCCACTCATTAGTTCGGAGAGTCAATCTCGCTTGAAGTGATCTTTTTAGTTGTATTCGTTTTTTTTTGTTACGACACTATACTACACATTTAAAAAAAATAAGCGTTAACCGCTGTGGATATTTTTTCCAATAAAAAATTAAGAAGAATAGAGCCCCCCTAAGATTTTTCTTAGTTGCGCCTATGTGAAAGTTATATGACTGTAGAGTATCTCTCCTACAAAAAAAGTGCAAACAATATCAGCAAAAGAAAAACTTTACTTTAGTTATTGATATTTTTCCTTACTGATAACTATAAGTAGTTACTGATGGTATTCTTCATTTCGCTTGCGCCCATTACCAGTGGCTTCAGTCGCTGCTGGTGATGCGACATGCAACTAGTCGCAAGATAGTTCTGATGGTGCACCACGAGTGCCAACTTTTACTAACCGGGAGTTCACCCTAAACGAATCGAACTGAGCAGCTTAGTGAAATCGTGTGTAATACTCTTAGGTTTTAGATCTATCCTTCTCGCGATGGATGTTCATTGCCAGTCGGTAGTCGGCAGGGAAACAAGGCCGCAGGAACAATTAAAATATACAAGGGAATAAGTAGTGTAGTGTAATGAATATTCACGGTCTTTTTACACGGTTTTTTCTACTTCTTTCACGCGGATTCTGGAATTTACGCGGTTTTCGGAATTCACGCGGAATTTTGCAGAGAAGTGGTTTTTCATTTCCAAATCGCTTATTTAGACCGCACGAAAAGTTTACTCAATTCAATTAGGTACTAAAGGTTTACTGATTTGGCCTAACATGTTTATATTTTTCCTTGATATTTAGCTCTATCTACAGGGTAAACAGCACTGCTATTGATTCTTTTTCGAAATTATTTTGCAGAAATCATTGAAAACTTAGCAAATAAAGATTTTTTTTGAAGCATATATATATATATATATATATATATATATATATATATATATATATATATATATATATATATATATATATATATATATATATATATATATATATATATATATATATATATATATATATATATATATATATATATATATATATATATATATATATATATATATATATATATATATATATATATATATATATATATATATATATATATATATATATATATATATATATATATATATATATATATATATATATATATATATATATATATATATATATATATATATATATATATATATATATATATATATATATATATATATATATATATATATGTATGTATATATAACAATGTTACACTAAAATTAGGAAATAATCTTCTAATTAACATAACAGCTACATTAATGTCGTTACGTAACGTGAATAATAACATCGTTACGTAACAAAAATAATCATGTTACATAACGTTACATTGCTTCAATATAACTACAATGTTACAGTTATGTTACCCCAATGTAACATTGTAATGTTACAATGTTATGTAAAAAAGTGGGAAATAGAAACCTTCCACTTACTTCCAGCTAACGTAAAACTAACATAACATCGTAACAATGTTACGAAAATATCTATATAATGTTACGTAACAATCTTGACCGGGATACGTCCCAATATGGGTATTTCCGGTGTCAGATTGATGCCAGAAAAGCTGCTGAAAATGACCGAATACCACCCAATATGAATATATTTACAATTAAGGCGATGTACAGAAGCCAAAAGTCGAGGATGTTGTCATTAATGTCGATAAAACCAATCATTTCAAACGATTTGTTATTTGACTTTGATCATATACTATGGCCGATTCGTCGTGCATTTGCAGACTTCAAACACATCAATCAATGAATTTGGAACGTTCAAATAGTACGATACCACATTTAAAATATGTTGAGGCCACATATATCGATCAAAGCAAATATAGTTTTAAATAGTCTTTGAATTTCTTTTCTTTCCATAACTTTTGAGCCGCATATCAAATTGTTATGAAGTTTGTTATTTGTAAGTTTGAGAGATGACTCGTTCGTATGACACTAGTTATGTTAAAAAAGGCATGTAATCTTTGAGATAATAGACTTTCGTTGTTTTATTAACAATTTGATACATAACGGTTGCTCAAGTTCGATTATAATCCAATGAAATGGGAACGAATAGGGCAGCAAAACTTTGAAACCACGTTTTTAATCATAATCCATTAGTTAACCCTTAACTAGCCCGCTCATATGATAATAATATTGATCAAATCGGTTGTGTAGTTTCTGAGATAATGAAGTTTCGTGATTTTCACATTTCGATACATTACAAACGAAGTAGCAGTTCGATTACAGTAAAATTCAATAGGGTGTTATAAGGCAGCTAGACTGCCTCATAACACCCTATCAATTGACACTAATTTTGTGGACACTAATTTTGTGGAAATCGGGTCAGCCATCTCTAAGAAAAGTGAGTGAGTCCAAGTAGTCTTTGGAATATGTTCCTTTTCATAGCTGGATTTCACATTTTTAAACATAACAGGCAAAGTAATACCGATTGCAAAACAAATCAATAAAATCTTATGGGGCAACTAGACCTTCCATATGACACTGATTTTATGAAAATCGGTCCAGCCATCTCTGAGAAACATGACTGAGTTTAAACAGACTTTAGAACACGTTTCTTTTCATAACTTTTGAACCACAAGTTCAATCTTTATAAAATTCGAAAGTTAAGGGTTTTTCAGGTAGCCCGTTCATTTGAAACAAATTTCAAATCGGTTGAGTGGTTTCAGAGATAATGATGTTTCACGATTTTTACATTTTGATACATAACCTCTAAACTAAAAATCCGATTACAATAAAATTGAATAGGGTCTCATGGGGCAACAAGAGGGGCAGCTGCGTAGCCGCAAGGTTACAGAGTCCGCTTTGTCAAGCGGATGGTCGTAGGTTCGAATCTTAGTAGAATCAGGCCATTCGATGTCAAAAGGGCTTTTAAGCATGGGTTTATTCTCAGGTTCCCCACCAGTTACCCTTCCTTTACGCTGAAATCTACAATACATTTGCGTGACTTCCTCTTAACAAAAATAAGTCTTTCTTATCAATAAAACTGGCCAGAAGGACGCACGACGAAACTTCTCCAGGGAATTATAATTGGCGATATTTGGCAGCAGGAAGGGGGCTCGGTATAGGAGAACAGAGTAAGCGTGTAAAAGGAAGGATAGTACATTACACACAAGCACTGATAAAAAATAATAATAAGCATGCCATTTCTCAATAGCGGTATTGCTAATAATAGAAGTGCGGGATACAGCAGACACCCGGGCATATCTCACAATAGATCAACGATTTTGGTCGCAGTGAGGAAGTCCATACAGGAGAAAAAAATGGGACAACATGACCTTCCCCTTGCAATTAGTTTCATGAAAATCGGTCCAGCCATCTCTGAGAAAAGTGAAAATCAAAATCTGCACACACACTCACACACACCATCACACACACACACACACACACACTAATTTGTCATACGTTGATGGTCAAAAACATGTTATAGAAAAATTGGATTTTCTCACGCATCGTTATAACGGCGCATTTTTTTAATATATCAAATGAAAGCTCGTACAAAACGTATTATTTGGATTTTTATCCTAGATCTGGTGGCAAGAGAAAAACTGCTGTGAAAATCACCTTTATTTTTTAGAAAAATGTGAATATCTCATCATGTATTCTGGATAGCAACTTCCAATAACCCTCATTTTGTTCCCTTCTTAGAGTAGAATAGAGATACCAATTTTCATGAAAACTGATTCAGTTTACACGAAGACATAACAATTTTACGTTTTTAACAGTTTTTGGACATCAATTTCTGACGTGATTTCTTTTTTTTTTTCAAGTCAGCATCAAGACACGAGCGCGGTCGGATGTACTTTAAAAGTCAGCAAAAGCAGCGTGTTTATTCGAAACGATTTCGATGGCTAGCAGTGAAAAAAAAAATCAAAACGAATAGGTTATAGATGCTAGAGAATAGTTTGATGGTTCGGTGGATTGAATGATTAAAAAAGCAAAGTCTTGATGCTACATTCCGTATCGGAACTCGACCTTTTGTTTATTATACACAGACTTCGCAGCCAACTGTTGAGTGTACAGGACAATTGCGGGGCTAGCGCTACGATCCTACTGACACTAACAGTCTCTCCCGAGCTGAGACTCGAACCTACGACGACTGGCTTGTTAGGCCAGCATCGTACCTCGAGACCAGCTGGGAGATAATTGGATTGAATGGTTATGATAGAGGAAAAGATCGTAAAATATTGCCAGAACAAAGCGCAATCATTAGTACGAAGAGAAGAAAAATAACAACGATACGAACGGTAGGAAAGAGGTAATGTTGTGTATTTAGAAAAAAAAAATAATCCTAAAAAATGAGGTGAAGGTGAAGTATGATAAAAATCGGTGATTAATGTGATTGATTGAAGTTCGTGGTGTTTGAGTTTTGATTATTGAAGAAAAAAAGACGCCATATTGGCGATGCAGCAGACAAAGATCGCGGGAGAAACGCAGAAAAAGTGTGAATGGTGTATGTGAGTATGAAGTGAGCGAAGGAGAGTGTGTAATGAAGTGATACCATACCACTAACACAACCGCGCTGTGAAGATGATTTGCACAAGTATGGTAGTGTTGTGGGTATTGCAAGAGATGGTTATTGAGTGAACAAGAGCAGACAGTGCCAGTCAGATACATTAGTATGGAGTAGGATTCTGGTGAGTCGATTTCTGAAATCTTTTCCACACAGCACCGTGTGTGAGTGTTTTATGTTATACAGCTGAGGGTATAGTCGTGCGGGTACGAACCGGAAATCTCGAACGCTTTATTTTGCGACAGGGCAACCAGTATTTTTTTTTTTAATTTTGCTAAGAGCTAATATGCTGGAGATGAGTGTAGAAATATAGAAGCAGGAAACAGTCTACGTAAATTCGTTTATAACAAGTGTCTTGATGCTGGCTCACAATAATAATAAATAAAAAAAGCACTATAAACATTGATTATAAACAAATTGAAAATAATAAGAAAAACTCTCACAGGAAAAGAAATACATTTAAATAAGAAAACATAAAAAACAAATAAAATATTCGTGTAATCACAAAAGTTTCAACCTAAAAACATTTTGAATTGAAAGTTAAATGTTCAAAAAATTAAAATTGAAAGTTTGGAGATAAATGTTGAAAATAAAAGTTTTAAGTTAAAAATAAAATAAAAATAGAAGTTGAAAATAAAAATAGACAGTTGAAAGTTGAAAATCAAAAGTAAAAATAAAAGTTTTAAACTAAAAGTAAAAATGTAAAAGTTAAAAATTTAATGTCGAAAATTAAAAGATCAAAATCAAAAGTTCCGAGTATCAACAAAAATTGCCATTGATAGAACTTTAACCTTATTGAATTCCATGAAGGACTGAGCAACGGACACATAATTCCAGGGAATCAAAAGATATGCGTCAATGAGGCATAATGGAAGGAAACTAAATCAACGCGAACTTGATGAGAGTTTTGGGTAAATAAGAATGCCCATAACGGCATTCACGACTCATGCAAGTATTCCTCGAGTAAGGTAATGTTTCCACTGAACTAATTTTCTATATTATTATAATATATTGAATAATTGACTCTTTTTTAAATATAGCATATAAATTGGGTGGGAGGGTGCATCAGGATATTAAACAAATTGAAGGCTAGAGGACGGACGTGGTGTGCCAGCCTGAATCACCTGGGAGAACTGTTTTCTCCCTAAAGGCCTGATAAATATTTAACGCGCCCTTCTAACAAACAAACCATCAGGCAAGTTCAGTTTGTACGGCGGAATGGTTTCTTGGGTAACCGGATGTTTATGTTGGAGGGGACGTCTCAATTAACCGTGGAAAGCGCGTAAGAATCTCTGCTTACGGGTCCACCCAACCCATTTTGACCCTTCTTAACAACATATACGTGAAAGTTGCCAAATTAGCAAATTCGATTCTACAGTCAATCTTCTTGCATCCGTAGGCAAAGCCTTGAACTAATGGTGGCTACAAACTACATACATACATACATACATCAATTTCTGACGTGATTTTTTAAGGGGGTAAGCCCTTTTCAAAAAATCTGATATTATGCAAAACATTATACTATTATATAGATAGATAAACCCTAAAAGTACAGTCCAATCGGAGTTCTGGTGAACTGGCTCTTAAAAAATAACCTGGAAATCAGAAAAATGATCTTTAATTTTTATTTTTCAAATTACAAGGCTTTTACTGCACGAACATGTCTTGCAGAAACCGTTGAAAAGGAAACAAATTTATTTTTAACTTCTTTTAAACTATTCAAGAAAAAAAAACACACACACAGACACACACACACCCACAACCCACCCACACACACACACACACACACACACACACACACACACACACACACACACATACACACACAGACACACACACACACATATACATACATACATACACACACACATACACATACACATACATACAGAAAATGCTCAGCTCGTCAAGCTGAGTCGAGTGATATATGCCATTTGACCCTTTGGAGCACTGTTATATCTTCGGTTTTGCAAGTAAGGCTGATACAAATTTCGAATTCTTTTTATGTCCAAGGTTATCAAAGTTAGCAGAGGGGGTGGCAAAAAATAAATAACACCGAGACGAAAAAAAAAGAAAGATCTTTGATCAAAGTTTGTATGCAAGTTATGACGTTTGTAACTTGCACTTAACTAAATGTTGAAAAAAAAAAAATTATTATTATTATATATTTCGCTTGCCTTTTGACGACACTCTCGCTGTCACTGGACTTGTTTGTTGCTAAATAAAGCATTTATGCTGTCGGAAAACCAATAAAATGAACAAAACGGTTTGAGCTTTTTTTTCTTCCCCTTCCAATATTCAAGATTTTTGAAGACGGGGGGGGGGGGATAAAATTTGTAACGGCCTAATTTCTATACCTTTCTAGGGAAAGGCAAAAATACCGGGTACGCATAGTACTAAACAATCATTCGATTGTCAAACAATTATTCGAGGGTACGATTGGTACGACAAACACAAACTTATCAACAAAGCAGGCTTTAAGTAGTACCGCAACACCGAAAAATCGAACAGGTACTAATTTGTTATACGTTTGTGGAAAGTCTGCTTCTCGCACAATGAGTTCGAAATGATGGTCAACAACATGTTATAGAAAAATTGGATTTTCTCACGCATCGTTATAACGGCGCATTTTTTGAATATATAAATTGGAAGCTCTTGAGTTGCACTACAAAACGTATTATTTGGATTTTTATCCTAGATCTGGTGGCAAGAGAAAAACTGCTGTGAAAATCACCTTTATTTTTTAGAAAAATGCGAATATCTCATCATGTATTCTCGATAGCAACTTCCAATAGCCCTCATTTTGTTCCCTTTTTAGAGTAGAATAGACATGCCAATTTTCATGAAAAGTGATTCAATTTACACAAAGTCATAAAAATTTTACGTTTTTAGCAGTTTTTGGACATCAATTTCTGACGTGCTTTTTTACCCCACTTACCCCTTTTCAAAAAATCTGATATTATGCAAAACATTATACTATTAGATAGATAGATGAAACCTGAAACTTCCAGTCCGATCGGAGTTCTGGTGAACTGGCCCTTAAAAAAATAGCCTGGAAATCAGAAAAATGATCTTAAATTATTATTTTTCAAATTAAAAGGATTTACTGCACGAACATGTCTTGCAGAAACCGTTGAAAAGGAAACAAATTCATTTTTAACTTTTTTTAAACTATTAAGGAAAAAAATAACACACACAGACACACATATACACACATACGCACACACACACACACTTACACACACTTACACACACACACATACACACATACACACACATACACACATACACAAACATACACAATATTATTATTATTATTATTATTTTTATTTGTCCAGTAGTATAAAGGTTGACCTTTTTAATTTCACTACTTCCGGTTGAAGGTTCGTTTTTCAAATACCTTAATGTATATTAATTAAATTTATTTTTAAACCTAATCTCTCTAAGCACGGTTTCAAAAATTTAAACAGTCTCTCTTGAATATTGCCTCCGATGTAGAACGTTTTATTTCAGCGGGCAACATATTCCAGCTAACGATACCTCTAAAGAACAAGGAGTTTCCGTAAACAGACGAATTGTTTGGTGGGATAACAAGATTTTGAAGACGACGACCTCGCATGGACATCAGTTTCCGGTGTAGCGTTGACGGTGTGCACGTTGTAATTAGCCTCTTTATAAATATACAAGAACGGTGCGCATAAAGTTTTTGCTGTGGGCATCCAATGAGATTCTGATGCAGATGACTTACTCTCGAATAACGATTTAAGCCGTACACAAACCTTATACAGCAGTTCAGGACAACGCGTAGTTTTCGCAGTTCACCAGCACCGGGATTGATGTGAGCCTCATCTCCAAATAGGAAATGAGGGAGGATCAAACTTTTAAACAGTTTCAGACGGGTGCTAACTGGAGCAGACGTGGCACAGCTATGTAGTGTTCGTAATCCAGCATAAATTTTTCCGCATTGTTGTCGTATAAGCCCATCCCATTCAAGACTGTTTTGGAAAAAGTAGCCCAGGTTACTAGCATTCTCCGTCCATCGAATCACTCCTCCATCCATAATGACGTCTGGCACTAAGTTGTGTGGAGTAGCATTTCGTGATCTAGTTTTGATCAGTAGTGCTTTACTTTTACTTTGATTGACGAGTAATCCGTTCCGTCGAGACCATTGTGTAATCCTTGCTAGGTCATCGTTTACCAATTCAACCATTTCACTTGGTCCAAGACCCAATCGGCTTATGTACAGTTGTACATCATCAGCATACAATTGTATGGTGCAGTGCTTTAGAACATTAGGCAAATCATTAATGTAGCAGCAAAATAGCAATGGACCAAGAACTGATCCTTGCGGCACTCCCGAAGTAATTACAGAACTGTTGGATCGGCGATCTCCACAAAAAACGGTTTGCTTTCAGTCAGTTAGATACGAGTTCAGCAGATTTACGGCATCAGAATTAAAATTGAACTGTGTTTGCAGCTTTAAGCATAGTCTGTGATGATGGATTGTATCGAACGCTTTAGAGAAATCCAGCAACAACAGTATAGAACCGGCCTTTTTATCATACGCAACTGCTAGGTCATCATACACCCGAATAATAGCTGTTTTGATACTGTGACCTTTTCGAAAACCAGCCTGAAACTCCGAGAGCAAGTTATTGTCAGTTGTATAAGAAGTAATCTGCTTCCCAATCAATTTTTCAAAAACTTTCGATAATGCGCATAGAATGCTTATTGGTCTCAAATTAGATATTGAAGATAAATTGCGCTGCTTTCGGACAGGAAGTATTTTTGCATGCTTCCAGCAAGTGGGAAATACACAGCTTTGTATAAAAACGTTGAAAATATGAGTAATTTGATCGACGACCAACGGTAATATGATATTAATGAACTTCATCAGCAAGTCATCCAGTCCTATTGCGTTCGATTTCACGTCACAAACAGCATTAACAACCAACATTCCACAGCACGAAAAGAGAAATTATAAGGTGTGTTAAGATATACTCCGTTGCCTCTATTATCGTTGCCGCTCACAGCGAAGTTCGCCACAAACGCGCGATTTATTTCATCAGGGTCGAGATGACAGTTTTCAAATGATGTCTGCCTGCATACACCTAGTTTTTTTACCCGTTGCCAGAGAACTTTGGAAGAGATTCTACTGTCAAGGAATTGGCTCATGTATCGTGCTTTCGCTGCGGAGACCAGACAGTTCGTTCGGTTCCTCAGTCTTTTGTAAAGTTGTCGTGCCAGATGTTTTTGTTCGGATGGAGCCCTACACCAGTCTCGATGAGCCATATCTCTCTCGATCATGGACTTGCGCACCTCAGAAGTAATCCATGCATTTGATTTTCTCCGGTTGCTCACAATACGAAGCGGGATGTATTCATTGTGAATGTTTACTATATGCTCATTGAAAAACTCAACTAGCTCGTTGGAATCATTGATAGCATAAAACTCATTCCACGGGATACGGCTGACGGCGTTAGCTATAGCGTTTGGATCAAAATGAACATAGTCTCTGTATTTTTGAACAGTTATAACGGTGGTAACATTGAAATCCAGTGATCCAAAGATAAGATTTCCCCAAAGATAAGAAGCCCTGGAAAACCAACTTGGTTGAAGCGTAGCACTTTTTCACGATCACTTAGGATGAGTAAGTCAAGTTGTGAGCAGCCATGCCGATGAAAAAAATCGGCTCATCACCAATGGACGTGAGTGATAAACTGTGAAGCATTGATTCAAATTGATCTCGTTTTCTGTTCGGTTGCGTGAGGTCAGTGTTGGAATCTCCAATGAGCACAATGTTCTCGTAGCGCAAAGTCAGTAAGCTTCTGGTACAGGAAATTTGTACAGTCATTGTCAGGTGGATTATAAACACACATTATTAGTACTTTCTCATTGCCTAAGCATAACTCAACGGCCAGACATTCAGTTATATCATCGGATGTTGGTGTAATGTAGGTTTTAAAAACGTGTGAGAAGCGAAGTCCGTCCTTACAGTACATCACAATACGACCACCCCGTCTATACAGTCTATCATTACGTATGATTGTGTACCCAGGAACAGCAACTACATTATCACTAATTTTTGACGTCAACCATGACTCCGTGAAGCACGCCAGTCCAATTTTTGAGTTTTCGAGTAAAAGTTTCACTTCGTCCAATTTATTACTTTTTCTTGCGCAAAGACTTTGTGCATTACCGTGACAAATGTTGAACTTGCCTGAAATCAGCGCTGCATTCAATACTGCACCAGGTATGTTCGCAAAGGTAGTTCTAATCGTCGATGACATTTGACAAAACTGGAAAACAATTTTTCGAGAGCTGTACAGTTAGAGATAATTAACTAAAGTTTCTTAATGTAATATTACAGGTTTTAACATAAAATTATAAATATTTCAGTTCAGTACAAATACAATTTGATAATTAAAATTTAGCACAATACAAACAATTTAACAAACTTCGAAAACAGAGTCAAGTTAATATTTACAGAAATTCGCTACAAAAAACCATCGAGTTGTTCTTCGGAGTAGACTGCTACAGGTGGACCATCCGGTGCTACCTTCACTTGCACCGTCCCCAGTTTCGTGAAAACCGAGGAGAACTTGCCTGCCTTCTTCATTCGTAGAGCTGCCGCCTTCACCTTTCGTGCTGAGACCGTTAAATTTTCATTCACGTAGATTCTGCGCGCTGAGTTCAAGCCAATATGGTTTAATTGTAGATTCCTTTTGTGTAGGTAGGCACTGTAAAAGTTATCGCGAGCATTTTTCAGAGCAAACTGAAGCACCACCAGATTCTCGTCACCATCCTTCAGCGCTTTCGATTTCATTCGTCTCACGTCAACATCGCATTAAAGTATGCACTCAGATCCTCACCATTCATGTACGGGATACCACTGACGATTAACTCATACCGGTTTTCAAGACTATCAACTGCAGTGGAGCTACGTCAGCTTATCCAGAGCTACGTCGTGATCGTTAAATTTTGTAGTACATTCCGCTCTGAGCGAGTTAATATCCTGCGATACTGCCACAAGTTTATCTTCCAGTTCTAGTCTCACAGTGTCAATTTTGCAATGTAAATCGTTACGCAAATCGTCAATCATTCCCCTGGTTTCAGCAAACTGATTCATTAGCATTTGAACGGCAGAATCAAGCGTAAATGTATTTACATTTGCATAGTTATCGATTCGAGACCGTTTAGTAGCGGTTGTTTTGATGTGCACAGCTCCAGGGGGTGTTCTCGCTAAATTCGACATCGTTACGAGAGAGCGACACAACAAGCAGTTATCGGTGTGCGTAATGCGCCAGAAAGATGATTTTATAGCAACACAATACAATACGCCGGCAGTTTCAATTCGAGCGAAACGAAACCAAAACTTTTGCACTACGTATTTCTTCCAATTTATAATGAGGACTCGCTGGATAACACGCACAGTGCGACAGCCGGTAGTCAGATATACGGTGGCGGTAGTTTCAACGGGGGAAAATGCGAATACACTCCACTTTCGAAGTTTGTTTTCAGCACTCTACAAACAATGCATTATATCGCGTCACAGACCACAGACATTAACCGTACATGGATGGTGCACCTCGAGTGCCAACTTTTACTAACCGGGACTTCACCCTAAACGAATCAAACTGAGCAGCTGAGTGAAATCGTGTGTAATACTCTTAGGTTTTAGATCTATCCCTCTCGCGATGGATGTTCATTGCCAGTCGGTAGTCGGCAGGGAAACAAGGCCGCAGGAACAATTAAAATATACAAGGGAATAAGTAGTGTAGTGTAAAGAATATTCACGGTCTTTTTACACGATTTTTTCTACTTTTTTTACGCGGATTCTGGAATTTACGCGATTTTCGGAATTCACGCGGAATTTTGCAAAGAAGTGGTTTTTCATTTTCAAATCGGTTATTTAGACCGCACGAAAAGTTTACTCAATTCAATTAGGAACTAAAGGTTTACTGATTTGGCCTAACATGTTTATATTTTTCCTTGATATTAAGCTCTATCTACAGGGTAAACAGCACTGCTATTCATTCTTTTTCGAAATTATTTAGCAGAAATCATTGAAAACTTAGCAAATAAAGATTTTTTTTGAAGCATATAAGCATATATATATATATATATATATATATATATATATATATATATATATATATATATATATATATATATATATATATATATATATATATATATATATATATATATATATATATATATATATATATATATATATATATATATATATATATATATATATATATATATATATATATATATATATATATGTATGTATGTATGTATGTATGTATATATAACAATGTTACACTAAAATTAGGAAATAATCTTCTAATTTACATAACAGCTACATTAATGTCGTTACGTAACGTGAATAATAACATCGTTACGTAACAAAAATAATCATGTTACATAACGTTACATTGCTTCAATATAACTACAATGTTACAGTTATGTTGCCCCAATGTAACATTGTAATGTTACAATGTTATGTAAAAAAGTGGGAAATAGAAACCTTCCACTTACTTCTAGCTAACGTAAAACTAACATAACATTCTGGCAACCTTTCGCGTTGTTTACGATTTTTGTTGACGTCCAATTTCGGGAATTTTTAGTTTTTTATATTATTTATTCCTTTTATTTGAGCACGAGTGTGGTTTGTTTGGTTAGTTAATCGCTCGTTTTATTTTGATTCGTTGAAGTTTTTCGTATTCTGTGATCAGTAGTTCTGTGAAACAAATTTCCAAAAGCTGCTGATTGTGCTTCTGTTGGTGCCCTATTGTTCTGTTGCTGTTGCCGCCAAATTCGAGCAGTTTGTTTACATCTGTGCATCGTTTTTTCTATGCATCATGGGAAAGCATCTATGCGGAAAATGTTCGGAAGATGTAACTGGAATCGACCCTTGCATTTGTGAACTCTGTGGAACCTACTATCATGTTGCTAAGGATTGCTCAGGAATCAGCCGCAGCGAAATGAACAATTTTTTCACCAAAGCTGTTGCCGTCTGGATCTGTCCTACGTGAAGACGAATTTTAAGCCGGATCAAATTCACGGCATGATAAAAAGCGTAACTTCCATTGAAATCATGCGCAAACAAATTGAGGAGCTCACGCTATTGGTGCAATAATTGAGCTCAAAAGTAGAAAACGCCGTTCCTCAGCGCTGGCCGCAGCCAGTAACGACGGCGCCCCCTTTCACGCCTGTATCGAGGCCTGGCTTAAAAACAACAAAACGACGTCGTGGTGCACTTGGTGAAGCCATCCCGGTCTCTGTTGGTGTCGTTTCAACACCAACTCAGGGCACAAAAACCATCGACCTGAGCGATTTATCTATGCCCGGTATTATTGCAGTGCCGCAAAAACCTGGGTGTTCTGGGTGTATTTGACTGGCTTGCATCCACTTGCAACTTGCGATGATGTTGAAAAAGTTGCGAGCCGTTGTTCAGAGACAAACGATGGTATTGAAACGGTTAAATTAGTCTCAAAAGATGCAGATCTGTCCAAGATGTCCTTTGTTTCATTTAAAATTGGGATCGAGCCAAGTTTAAAAGAAAAAGCTCTTCTGGCGTCCACCTGGCAGGACAAACTTAGGTTCCGGGAATTCAAAAATTATTCCGCAAAAAACGAGACTCAGGCGAATTCGGAGGCGATGGAGGTTTGATAACCGATAAACAATGTTTTTCTGACGGCATGGGACTAAGTCCCTCTGTCACAGGTCTGCGCTTATCTTGTGACGCCCATTATTCGAAAGTTCAACCACCAAGTGATGCTGGGGGCCAACGTGCCCCCAGGCCAGTTAAGCTATTTTTTTAATTCTGATTCGCAAAAAAGTAATGAAATGTCTATCTCCCATAGCTCATCCCTGCCTCAGGAAAACTCTTCGATTCTGTTCTACTACCAAAATTCTCGTGGTCTAAGGACAAAACTGGAAGAGTTTATGCTGAACGTTATCGACTGTTTGTACGACTGCGTCATCCTGACCGAAACGAATCTTGACGACGGCATCTGCTCATCACAACTATTCGGAAACAACTACCAAGTCTATCGTTCAGATCGAAGCCGTCTCAACAGTGAAAAATATTCTGGTGGTGGGGTTCTAATTGCAGTGAAGCGTTGTTTTACGTTTTCTGTGCTTACGTTAGCTATGGATGACAACCTAGAGCAGATTTGGGTGAAGATCAAGGCATGTGGCTCGATTATTGTCGTTGGGGCCTTCTACTTTCCCCCAAATCTCAGGAATGAGGTCGATGTCATGGATCGACATATAGCGTGTGTTGAATTAGCAGTCAACTCAATTTCTCCACGTGATGATTTGTTGGTTTTTGGTGATTACAATCGTCCCGGCTTAAAGTGGAAAAGACATCCGTGTTCTAACCACATGTACACCGATGCTCTCCAATCTACTATCAATTCAGGCAGTGCGCACCTGTTGGACGGAATGTCACTTCTAAACATGCATCAAATCAATCACATACTGAACAATGATGAGAAAATTCTGGATCTTGTTTTCGTTAATCAGCGAGCTATGAATGACTGTGATATCGGTCCATGTGGAGAGGCCCTTTCTAGGATTGATTAAAGATATCCACCCATTCTGCTTTCTTTTCATCGTACTGCGGACGTCTCATTCGTAGACGAGTATGACCTTACAGCACGAGATTTTAGAAAAGCTGACTATGTCTCCATCGATGAACGATTGAGAGCTGTGGATTGGAGACTACTTGAAAGCTTTCATTGTATAAATGATGCTGTTGGCTATTTCACCGAGATAGTATCGCGTATCGTAGCAGACTGTGTCCCAGTAGTGCAGCCACGACGGACACCAGCTAGGAGTAATGCAGAACTAAAGAGGCTGAAACGTCGTTGTTCACGGACTTTTCGAGCGTATCGGAACAGTCGTTGTGAGCTTACCCATTCGAGATTTACTCTGGCCAGTCGTCTATATAGGAAACTTAACAAGAAGTTGTACAAACGCTACCTCAAACGTGTGGAACAAAATCTCCGGACAAATCCGAAGGGCTTTTGGAATTACATAAAATCTCAACGGAAGGAAGATGGTCTTCCGGCGACTGTATTTTTGGATGACGAAGAAGGAACAACGAATAGTAGCAAATGTTCCTTGTTCGAAAAGCATTTTGGTGGTGTGTTCTGCAGCCAAACCACGTCTGCTGAAGACATTGCAACTGCTTTGGAGGACGTTCCAGTCGACAGATTCGATGCGGATGTATTCGTTGTTGATGAAAATGATGTCGAACTGATAATTAAAGAGATGAAGTGATCTTTCGCTCCTGGCCCAGACGGAATTCCTGTGGTTTTGTTGAAAAGTTGCTGCGAATCGCTGAAAGCTCCTCTTGCCTTTCTGTTCAATTTGTCATTGGCATCCTCCACTTTCCCAAGCATCTGGAAGTCTTCTTACATGTTTCCTGTCTTCAAAAAAGGTGACAAACTAAACGTAAAAAACTACAAGGGTATTACCTCTCTGTGTGCATGCTCGAAGGTTTTGGAGTCCATCATGAACAATTACCTCTTCTTTCGGGTGAAGAATTATATTAGCACCTCCCAGCATGGCTTCTTTCCAGGCAGATCGGTATCGACTAATTTACTGAAGTTCTCGTCACATTGCCTGCGTACATTAGATCAACGCCTTCAAATTGATGCGGTGTACACTGACCTGAAGGCAGCATTTGATCGTGTCGACCATCATATTTTGTTGGAGAAGCTGAAACGTTTAGGTGCTTCGGATCGACTTGTTGCATGGTTTAGCACGTATCTTTGTGAAAGACGGATGGCGGTAAAACTTGGAGCATCGCAGTCACAATGGTTTTGCAATAAGTCAGGTATCCCGCAATGTAGCAACATTAGGACCATTGTTATTCTCCTTGTTTATCAACGACGTCACATTTCTGTTGCCCCGTGGCTGCCGACTTCTTTACGCTGATGATCTTCGCTGACGATCTCGCTGATGAATTTACATGGTCATTAAATCGATTGATGATTGCATTACACTGCAGAACTTGCTAAATATTTTCGCCGTTTGGTGTCGCAGGAACAAACTTACGCTTAGTATTAAAAAGTGCAATGCTATCAGCTTCTATCGTATAACATCACCAATATTGTTTCAGTATACTATTGACGGGTAAACTCTTGATCGCTCTGATGGTTGTGTCAAAGACTTGGGAGTTTTGTTGGACACAGAATTAACCTTCAATCAGCATTATTCATCCATCATCAATAAGGCCAACAAGCAATTAGGAATGATTTTCAAAATTAGGAAATGCTTCAACGATCCTTGTACACTGCGCTCACTCTACTGTTCATTAGTTCGTCCGATTTTGGAAGCTGCCTGCGTAATATGGGACCCGCATTACGACGTGTGGACTGATCGTATCGAACGTATTCAGAAATTGTTTGTTCGTCGTGCGCTTCGGAATTTACCTTGGAGAGATCCGGATAATCTTCCACCGTACGAGGACCGTTGTGCTCTGATAGGTCTGCAAACTCATGAACAACGACGAAAGTGCTTGAAAGCAACCACCGCTTTTAAAATTTTGACATCAATTTATGACACACCGGCATTGTTAGCTCAGCTACAACTTCACTGCCCATCTCGTCCGAGCAGACAATTCAACCTGATTCGTCTGAATTTACAACGAACCAACTATGGCATGAATGAGCCCATTAGGTCTATTGCTGTAGAAGTTAACAGGCATCCTGAAATGTTTAATTTTTAGTGTGCCCAACTGTGACTTGTTTTTTTGAAGTAGAATACTTCTCTCAGGAAGTTCGGCTGGGGATGTGAAATGAAAATCTAAAACCGAAAAAAGTGAGAAATATGTCCAATTTCAAATGCTTATAAATCGGCTGGTATTCGATGGTTTTCCTTCGTTCTTAGATTGGAAAATCTTCTAAGATTCTTGCCAGAAGAATATAATTGTAATTTTATTATTCACACTATTGTACTATTGAAAATAGTCAAGCATTGTCAAAACGAAAAATTCGACCTCTGATTGGTCGTTATATGATTGCTTCCCAAGCACGGTCGACAGAATTATATACCTTGCAATTGAAAACATGCTATTTGGCCTATATAAGAGCCTGTTTCAGCCGAAGCCGAAGCTAATAATAGTTCTAGAAAACGACAACAGCAGTCGTCCTCCCTTAGCAGCAGCACTAGCAGTGCAGTGGATACCAGCGATGGCGGAAAGCGGCCACAGCTGTGGCGTAGCAATGGGTAGCGCACTAGTTGCAGCGGATTCCAGCAACGATAGCAGCTGGACCAGCTGATGCAGGGACAGTGGATACCAATGGCAGCATATAGCGGATAGCGAACTAGTTGCAGCGGATCTCAGCATCGATAGCGGCTGATGCAGTGAGGCACTTTAGTCATGCAGTCTGTGCGATAGTGGGCACTAGTAAATGCATTCAATGAAAAGTTGACTCTTTTTGACAACACGTGAGCCGTCTAGTTTTGAGTGTTGAACCAGCATTTCACTGTTTATTTTATCACAAGGAATACTTTATTCGCACTGTCAGTGATAACGCGAAGATGTAATTGGCATCTTATCCGATACTAAATTGAACAACAAATTGTCCTTTTCAGGATGATATAAAAACCTGATGATTAAAGCGTTAATATTTTTTCTTGAGTTAATTTACATTTTTTAATTTGTAAAAGTTATAAATTTTAGTTTATTTCCGTGTCTCAGAACGTACTGAATTATCTTTTCCTTCAGTCATGAGCACAACATCCGAACGAAATTCATCTCAAAATTTAAAAATTGTCAAGCCTCAATCATGACAAGCAAATTACTATATTATTGAAAATGGTCAATCCTTGTTGAAGCGTAAAATTCGATTGATCTGATTAGTCAACGTTTATTTACTAGAAAAAATGACTGACACGCAAGCAGCCGGGTTATCTTTCTTGTAAAAGTATTCTACTTCAACCTTGCGGTCGTGGCTTTGCACACAACCCTCCTGTTATTTTCTTTTTGTTTATAGTTGAAATAATTGTGTTATATGTATGAATAATTTGTAACTTATGTTTGAGAAGATGATGGGTTTTTCAGGCTCGTTTGAGAATGGACGTGTTGTTTAAACTCATAAGGGCTTTTTCCCATCCCTATATTTATTAGAACCACAAAAGGTTGGATGAAATAAATAAATCAAATCAAATCAAATCAAATAACATCGTAACAATGTAACGTAACAATCTACATAATGTTACGTAACAATCTTGACCGGGATACGTCCCAATATGGGTATTTCCGGTGTCAGATTGATGCCAGAAAATCTGCTGAAAATGACCGAATACCACCCAATATGAATATATTTACAATCAGTGCGTCTTGAACTGTCCTACAGATCAGACGTTTTTTCGGTTGCTTGTGGACTGGTCTTTGACTGCCTATAGCTTCAAAGTTTGTGTTTTGTCAGTGTGTCTTTTAAAGACTACCTGAAAGTTATTTCTCATCAGTCTTTCTCAAGACTACCTACTTTTGAATTTAACATTTGTTTTAACTTTTTTCGTATCACCTGAAATGGCTGGACGGAAAAAGATACCTCGCATCGCTGCGGGGAGGAAAATAGAGGCATCTCTTTCTGACACTTCGAGTGTCTGTAGTGACAATCCTTTTGATATTTTGCCTGAGCAAGAAGCTGGTGAAATGGAAGTTATTTAAAAAAGGAGAAAGTTCCACCTATTGTGGTAACTATTTCTTCTGAATTTAATATATTCAAAAAGGAACTTTCAACGTTTGTTTCTGACGTTAAAGTTACCTATCAAATTGGCCGTAGAGGTGAATGCCGCTTATTAGCCGACTCAGTAAAGGGTCGTGATCGCCTTGTTCAGTATTTAACTGACAAGATGTACAAATTTTTTACATATGACACCAAGAACGCCAAGCCGTTCAAGGTTGTCTTGAAAGGTCTCACCAACCGTTGATGAGATCAAACTTACTTTAACAGAATTACTTGGCATAGCCCCTACCCAAGTAATTCTAATGAAACAAAAATCACGAGGTGAATACAGTTAGAGAACTGGAATTTCCCTTGTTAATTATTTAATTCATTTTAACCGCAATGAGGTTAACAACTTAAAATTTTTTTAAAAAGCACATGCTTTGTATAATGTGCGTGTAAAGTGGGAAATTTATAGGAAGTATGGCGGAGGTGAAAAGCATATCACCCAATGCCGTACTTGCCAACGTTATGGCCATGTTTCCAAATTCTGTAACATGGACCAAAAATGTCTTAATTGTGGAGACTCTTCTCACAAAAAGGACACATGTCCTGTGAAAGAGAGTAAAAATTTTCGCTGTGCGAATTGTAACGGCAACCATATGTCAAATTTTTATCAATGCCCAGTCCGTTTAGCAATTGTTAAGGCAAGGCAAGGTAAACAAAATTCAATTTCTCAATTAAAACCAACTTCAAAACAAAATTCTCCAAGCGTACCAGTGACGCATAGTTTACCTACTCCTTTGCATACCCGTTTAACTTATGCACAGGTTACAGGTAGTTCGAACATTATACCGCCTAGTGTTGGTAGTTCGAAAATGACCGCTAATATGGGTAAGCAAAACACGCTAGAAAATAATTGTGCACCTATCACTCCAGCTAATATTGCTGCCGAAAATATTTTTTCTAATGTCAACTGCCTGGGGCCTATTACGGCAGGTAAACTTTCTTTTTTGCAACAGGCAATGTTCGATCTTATGTGGCGTTCAGTTGTTGCAGGCAAAATCAATGTTTGAAGCCATTCAAATAGGCACAAATTTTACTATTAAAATTGTTTCTAATTTAAAATTTAGCAATGATTTTAAATAAAACAATTAAAATATTAAATTGGAATGCTCGCTCATTGAAGGCCAATGAGAATGAGCTTTTTAATTTTTTAACAGTAAATAATGTGCATATTGCAATTATTACTGAGATCAATCAAAGAAATAGTTATCGGTTTCCGTTATACTCTACTAAATTTTTTGGAAATAAATATTGAAATTCAGTCCGCAAATATATATTTCGACTGTGACGTACAGTCTTCCTCAGTGCTTATGTGGACTCCACATATGTGGACTGAATTTCAATATTTATTTCCAAAAAATTTAGTAGAGTATAACGGAAACCGATAACTATTTCTTTGATTGATCTCAATCACTCTGCTAAGACGCTCGTTATAGATTTTCTAGATTTGAATTATTACTGAAACATTTTTGAAACCTAACATAAAATTAAAATATGATCCCAATTACGTGGTTCATAGATATGATAGGATTCAGGGTTCCGGCGGTGGAGTTGGAATTGTTATTCATCGCCGAATCAAACATCGTGCTCTTCCCCATCTTGAGACGAAAGTTATTGAAACTTTGGGAATTGAAGTTCAAACTGAACTTGGGATTTTCTTTATTGCCGCAGCATATTTACCATTTCAATGCACACGCGAGCTCAAAAATTATTTTAAAGATGATTTACAAAAACTCACCAGAAATCGTTCGAAATTTTTCATAATCGGCGAATTTAACGCTAAACATCGTTCATGGAATAATTCTCAAAGTAATTCCAATGGCAAAATTTTATTCAATGATTGTTCTTCAGGATACTATTCTATTTTGTCTCCGAATAGTCCTACATGCTTTTCTTCTGTAAGAAACCCTTCAACAATTGATTTGGTGCTAACAGATCAAAGTCATGTATGTAGTGATTTGATCACACATGCTGACTTTGATTCTGACCATCTTCCAATAACTTTTTCTTTATCACATGAATCAGTTTTAAACCCTATGAGCTCTGTTTTTAATTATAACAAGGCTAATTGGGAAAGATACAGAACACATATTGAGAGAAATTTCAATAATGAGCTTGATTTGCAAAACGAAGTGAATATTGATTCCGCTTTGGAAGCATTAAAATGTGCAATTGTTGATGCCAGGAATTATTCTGTTCCAAAGGCTCAAGTGAAATTTGATTCATCAATAATTGACGAAAATCTTCAACTTCTAATTCGTTTGAAAAATGTCCGCAGACGTCAATATCAACGTTCTCGTGACCCTGTTTTTAAAACTATTTATAAAGATTAACAGAAAGAGATTAAACATAGATTTACTCTTCTGAGAAATCAAAATGTTGAGACTAAAGTTGAAAAATTGAAACCATATTCAAAACCATTTTGGAAGCTGTCGAAGATTCTTAAGAAACCTTCAAAGCCTATTCCAGTTTTAAAAGATGGTGAACGTTTTCTTGTATCCAATGAACAAAAGGCTCAAAGACTTGCTCAGCAGTTTGAGAGTGTTCATAACTCAAAATTGAATTTTGTGAGTCCAATTGAAAATGAAGTCACACGTCAATTTGATTTAATTTCTTCCCAGATTTTTTTACCTGCAGAAATAATTGAAACTAACTTGAATGAGATTAAATCAATTATTAAAAATTTCAAAAATATGAAAGCACCTGGTGACGATGGAATCTTTAATATACTAATCAAACATCTCCCTGAGAGCACAATGGAATTTTTAGTGAAAATTTTCAATTGCTGCTTCAAAATTGCATATTTTCCCAAATTATGGAAAAATGCAAAAATTACTCCCATTTTAAAACCGGATAAGAACCCAGCTGAAGTTTCAAGTTATCGACCAATCAGTTTGCTTTCTTCAATAAGTAAACTGTTTGAGAGAATTATTCTTAACAGAATGATGTCACACATCAACGAAAATTCAATTTTTGCAAATGAACAGTTTGGATTTCGCCATGGGCATTCCACAACTCATCAATTGCTCAGAGTTACTAATATGATACGAGCTAACAAATCTGAAGGTTATTCCACTGGAGCTGCTCTTTTAGACATAGAAAAAGCATTCGACAGTGTTTGGCATAAAGGTTTGATTGCGAAATTGCAAACTTTTAATTTTCCAATTTTCCTAATCAAAATTTTAAAAAATTATCTTACTGATCGAACTCTGCAGGTTGTCTATCAGAATTCTAAATCTGATAGATTTCCGGTCAGAGCAGGTGTACCTCAAGGTTCAGTCTTGGGTCCAGTCCTGTACAACATATTCACTTCAGATCTTCCTGATTTGCCTCCAGGATGCACAAAGTCATTGTTCTGCGATGACACTAGCATTTCCGTAAAAGGAAAAAGTCTTCGTGTCATATGCAGTCGATTGCAGAAAAGTTTAGATATTTTTTCTTCCTACTTGCAAAAGTGGAAAATCTCTCCCAATGCTTCTAAAACTCAAATGATAATTTTTCCGCATAAGCCTAGGGCTTCTTTCCTCAAGCCAAACAATAATCACGTTGTCAAGATGAATGGGGTTATTTTAAGTTGGTCCAACAAGGTTAAGTACTTGGGACTAATTTATGATAAAAAACTTATTTTTAAAGAGCACATTGAGAGTATACAAGCCAAGTGCATCAAATATACGAGATGTTTATATCCTCTCATTAACAGGAATTCTAAACTTTGTTTAAAGAACAAACTTTTGATTTACAAACAAATTTTTAGACCAGCAATGCTTTATGCTGTACCGATCTGGTCAAGTTGCTGTTCAACAAGAAAGAAAACGCTCCAAAGGATACAGAATAAAATTCTGAAAATGATTTTGAAGCGTCCTCCTTGGTTTGGTACACTCGAATTACATAGACTTACTGGTGTTGAACCATTAGAAGCTATGTCAAATAAAATTATTAACAATTTTCGACAAAAATCGTTGCAATCCTCAATTGCTACGATAAGCTCTCTTTATAGCCAATAAGTTAGCAATTAAGTTAGTTGTAAGTTTACTTCCCCTTTTCTGACAAGTAGGTTTAAATCGCTACGAATGATAAGTCCTAATTGCGAAAGCAAACAAATCCTAACAATTAAAATTACAAATTTCTAACAGTGTTGAGAAGTCACCATTTGTGATTGGACACACATACTCATTATTTACTAATATTTATCATAAATACTTAAGCTACTAACAAATCCCCCCTTAAAAAAAACAAAATATATATATATATATATATATATATATATATATATATATATATATATATATATATATATATATATATATATATATATATATATATATATATATATATATATATATATATATATATATATATATATATATATATATATATATATATATATATATATATATATATATATATATATATTTACAATAAAGGCGATGTACAGAAGCCAAAAGTCGAGGATGTTGTCATTAATGTCGATGTCGATAAAAGCAATAATTTCAAACGATTTGTTATTTGACTTTGATCATATACTATGGCCGATTCGTCGTGCATTTGCAGACTTTAAACACATCAATCAATCAATCAATGAATTTGGAACGTTCAAATAGTACGATACTACATTTAAAATATGTTGAGGCCACACAGACTTGGCATTTCTCTGCACCAGGTGTACCCGTCGACTCGCACGAGGAGCAGACTACTCGATTCGCGAAAAGAGAATTTTCTTCGCACGCCGTGAACACGCATTAGTTTGGTAGTGCGCCCGTGTTATTTCTCGAGTACACGGCGGGTGCACCGTGTAGATGAATGAAACCAAACGGGAAAACTAAAAATCTACGCTTTTTTTTCACTTATATTGGAAAAAAATGGTTCAGTCACACATGTTGAGTACTTGATTTTTGTGCGATAAAGACTAGAAAACAAAAGTATTACAGCGATTTTACGTTGCAAAAAATGCCCACGGACCATTATTTCATCTTCACGGACAGTCTCAGTTCTATTAAGGCTCTTCGTCGATGAAAATTCCGACTTTCCGTACCGAACATCAGAATGTTTTATCCGAAAAATCTTCTCAGATTACTTTAGTATGGATCCCATTTCATTGTTCCATTCCGGGCAATAAGAAGGTGACACTTTGGCTTAGGTGGGCGCAACAAACGGTGATATTTTTGATAGACCAATTGCCCACAATAAGTTTTTGCAATTTTCTCGTCAGAGTACGCCTTTAAACTAGCTGACCTCGTCCTTTCACTACGGGTTAGACGCACATCTACTGCGAATTGGGCTCACGGATAGTAATCATTGCGTTTGTGGATTGAACCATCATTACAATGAGCACGCGGTTTTGGTAGTGCTGAACTCCGTGGCGCCAGATCGTTATTTTCGGATACCCTTAGGGTCCGAGAAATACAAACCTATGTTCCAGTTTGTGGTATCCTGGATCAAAGGAACAAGACATGAATGATGCTGATTTATGACTTTCGTAAGCCGCGGCAAGATTGTGCTAGTGAAGGTGAGATTGTGCCATACAAAGCCATTGTTTGTCAGCCATCTCATGGCGATCACAAGACCAAACTTTCTTGAATAAGTTTCCTTTAATATTTAACCAAGAAAAACTAGTCTTCTGCCCGGAAGAGATGGCTGAAAAGTCGGGTTGTAAGAACTGGCAAAGAATTGACATATATACATTTATTGTCATACATCTCCGGAATCATTCTGCACTGTCGGCTCGTCTTGTCAGGCAGAAAAAAAGGTTGAGATAATCATTTGTTCTTCTCTTTGAACGCTGGAAAAAATTACCTTGGCTTTGAAAATCAATCACACTAGCCATGGCAATGATATGACGGACGCCGCGTGGCATCGTTCGACTTTGCGGAGCAAAACTTCGGTTTTAGGGGTAGAACTTCGGCTTTCTCATTTACTGAAGTGTAACCGATTCGTTTTCCCGTGCAGAATGAATAGGAATGAGCAGCTGCTTATCAGGTGTAGTGTAAATGAATCACGCGCGCGGAGTCCTTTGATTCCCGCGTAGTGCAAGTGAAAAATACACCTTGCTCTTCGGTCGCCCGGAGGAGAAAACCAAGTCTGAGGCCACATATATCGATCAAAACAGGTATAGTTTTAAATAGTCTTTGAATTTCTTTTCTTTCCATAACTTTCAAGCCGCATATCAAATTGTTATGAAGTTTGTTATTTGTAAGTTTGAGAGATGACTCGTTCGTATGACACTAGTTATGGTAAAAAAAAGGCATGTAATCTTTGAGATAATAGACTTTCGTTGTTTTATTAACAATTTGATACATAACGGTTGCTCAAGTTCGATTATAATTCAATGAAATGGGAACAAATAGGGCAGCAAAACTTTGAAACCACGTTTTTAATCATAATTCATTAGTTAACCCTTAACTAGCCCGCTCATATGATAATAATATTGATCAAATCGGTTGTGTAGTTTCTGAGATAATGAAGTTTCGTGATTTTCACATTTCGATACATTACAAACGAAGTAGCAGTTCGATTACAGTAAAATTCAATAGGGTGTTATAAGGCAGCTAGACTGCCTCATAACACCCTATCAATTGACACTAATTTTGTGGACACTAATTTTGTGGAAATCGGGTCAGCCATCTCTGAGAAAAGTGAGTGAGTCCAAGTAGTCTTCGTAATATGTTCCTTTTCATAGCTAGATTTCACATTTTTAAACATAACAGGCAAAGTAATACCGATTGCAAAACAAATCAATAAAATCTTATGGGGCAACTAGACCTTCCATTTGACACTGATTTTATGAAAATCGGCCCAGCCATCTCTAAGAAACATGACTGAGATTAAATAGGCTTCAGAACACGTTTCCTTTCATAACTTTTGAACCACAAGTTCAATCTTTATAAAATTCGAAAGTTAAGGGTTTTTCAGGTAGCCCGTTCATTTGAAACAAATTTTGTTCAAATCGGTTGAGTAGTTTCAGAGATAATGATGTTTCACGATTTTTACATTTTGATACATAACCTCTAAACTAGAAGTCTGATTACAATAAAATTGAATGGGGTCTCATGAGACAACAAGAGGGGAGCTGCGTAGCCGCAAGGTTACAGAGTCCGCTTTGTCAAGCGGATGGTCGTGGGTTCGAATCTTAGTAGAATCAGGCCATTCGATGTCAAAAGGGCTTTTAAGCATGGGTTTATTCTCAGGTTCCCCACCAGTTACCCTTCCTTTACGCTGAAATCTACAATACATTTGCGTGACTTCCTCTTAACAAAAATAAGTCTTTCTTATCAATAAAACTGGCCAGAAGGACGCACGACGAAACTTCTCCAGGGAATTATAATTGGCGATATTTGGCAGGAGGAAGGAGGCTCGGTATATGAGAACAGAGTAAGCGTGTAAAAGGAAGGATAGTACATTACACACAAGCACTGATAAAAAACAATAATAAGCATGCCACTTCTCAATAGCGGTATTGCTAATAATAGAAGTGCGGGATACAGCAGACACCCGGGCATATCTCACAATAGATCAACGATTCTGGTCGCAGTGAGGAAGTCCATACAGGAGAAAAAAATGGGACAACAAGACCTTTCATTTGCAATTAGTTTCATGAAAATCGGTCCAGCCATCTCTGAGAAAAGTGAGTGAGAATAAAAATCTGCACACACACTCACACACACCAACAAACACACACACACACACACTAATTTGTCATACGTTGATGGTTAATAACATGTTATAGAAAAATTGGATTTTCTCACGCATCGTTATAACGGCACATTTTTTTAATATATCAAATGAAAGCTCTGGAGTTGCACTAAAAAACGTATTATTTGGATTTTTATCCTAGATCTGGTGGCAAGAGAAAACTGCTGTGAAAATCACCTTTATTTTTTGGAAAAATGTGAATATCTCATCATGTATTCTCGATAGCAACTTCCAATAACCCTCATTTTGCTCCTTTTTTAGAATAGAATAGAGATGCCAATTTTCATGAAAACTGATTCAGTTTACACGTTTTACGTTTTTAGCAGTTTTTGGACATCAATTTCTGACGTGATTTTTTACCCCACTTACCCCCTTTCAAAAAATCTGATATTATGCAAAACATTATACTTTTATATAGATAGATAAACCCTAAAAGTTCCAGTCCGATCGGAGTTCTGGTGTACTGGCTCTTAAAAAAATAACCTGGAAATCAGAAAAATGATCTTAAATTATTATTTTTCAAATTAAAAGGCTTTTACTGCACGAACATGTCTTGCAGAAACTGTTGAAAAGGAAACAAGTTTATTTTTAACTTCTTTCAAACTATTCAAGAAAAAAAATCACACACACACCCACAACCACTCACCCACACACACAGACACACACACACACACACACAGACATACACACACACATACACACATATACATACATACATACACACACATACACACACATACACATACACACACACATACAGAAAATGCTCAGCTCGTCAAGCTGAGTCGAGTGAGATATGCCATTCGGCCCTTTGGAGCACTTTTATATCTTCGGTTTTGCAAGTAAGGCTGTTGAAAAATAACACTTTATTATTATTATTATTTATTTCGCTATTCAAGATTTTTGAAGGGGAGGGGGGGGGGGGGGTGACATAAAATGAAAATAAAATTTGTAACGGCCTTATTGCTATACCTTTCTAGGAAAAGGCAAAAATTCATTTCCCTTTTTCATTTTTAACTTTTTTTAACTATTAAAGAAAAAACCTTAATTAATCCACCTATCGGTCAGACCCAGCCTTTCTCATTCAAACTTTTATTTGTTTCAATAAATTTACATAAACGCTTCAATCCAATATATTCACTCTTAAGGTTCTAAAATATTGATGTTGTAATCTATACATATAAAAATGCAGTCCTACCAAACCGATCGACGTGAAAATTTGTATGTAGGGGTTTTTGGTGCCAATAAAGGTTCCTATGATAGTTTGAAACCCCTCCTTCTTCTGGCAGGGAGGGGTCCCATACAAATGATGATGATGATGATGGTCCCGCCTCTTACCCCTACAAAGATTTGAGGTAGACGATTTATCTATTAGATAATTAGTTATTACTTCAATTAAACCAGAAAGCAAAAAAAAACGGACTGGTTTGGTCAATACAGATATAAAATCCTCCATAATATTCCAATGCTTGAACGGCAGTATTACTGAATAAAAAAAATTTAAACACAAATTTCTAAGCCGTTCTACGACCAAGATTACCAAGTTCTAATTATTTTACTTCTTTCAATCAATTGAACATTATTCACATCTGAATTAAGCCAACACCCAATCTAGCCTACAGCTAAATTGCTACAGTCCCAACAAGGCCATTCCCGCCGAACTCAGCAAGCAAAGCACAGGTAAACCGAGAACTTAACATGAGACTCATGAGGATGTCCCCCACCTAGGGAAGTCTAGAAAATTTCCAACCCGAAAAAGTCCTAGAACAGCTAGGAATTTCAACGTCCAAAGACAATCAAAAGTGTCATAATTTTCCCGAGTAATCCGACGTATGTCCAGAACTACTTTAAAGTTTATTGTGTCACAAAAACTCAATTTTCATAACATACATCAGCATAATACATCTGTATGTATGTAAATAAAAAAAAACCTTTATTTTCCATGTCATATATTAATTTAAGAAAGGTAGTCAATTATATCTGTGTAACGCGCGCGATTCTCAAACCTTTGTAGACTTCTCATTTATTTATTTTTTTACTACTACATTAAATACAAAATCCATCATTATCATCGGGACGAACATAATAGTTTTTACAATGCTTAAAAAAATACTAAAAGGCTATTACAGTAAAAGTCCACATAAAATCATCCGTTATGAAAACTTCGTCAATTTAGTGCGTGAATTGTAAAACATTTCTGTCTAGCTGCCTAAAAAACAGCTTTGACGTGTGAAATACATTGTCTCTTGAACTCAAGTAGGGTTGCTGCACGTTTGACCTGTGTAGGCATCGAATTGAACACTTTAATTCCTTTAAAAAAATAATGAATTCTGCGAAGCTCCAAAAATAAAATTTGGTGTTCGAATTTCTGTCGCGTTTCTAGTATTGTATCTATGAATATCACTTCCTCTCACAATTCGATCACACAAATATCGAAGCAGCAATCCGTTAACTATTTTAAAAATGAACACCATCGTCGTGAACACAATTCGCTGCTTCACAGATAACCATTGCAAGGCATCCAACATCAAGGCCGAGGAAGTGAATCTACTACATCTCAAAATTAACCGCATAACTTTATTCTGCAAACGCTGTAACCTCGAAATTTGAGTTTCATTTGCCAAAAATAAAATGGAAGAACACGGCTTTACTCGTACCAGCAACCTTTTGAATAGGAACCACCAAAGATTTCTTCCAAACTGGATGTTTTAAGGGTAACAAATATGTCCACAATGGTTCGACACCCCTCCCTTTTCTAGAAGGGAGGGGTTCTATACAAATGAAACACAAATTTCTGCACATCTTGAGAGCTAACCTACTAAATAGAACCATATTTGGCAGGTGAATGTTTTTAGTGGTAAAAAATTTGTTCCATAATCGACCTCAGGCAACATTTTGGATTGTAAGATGGCAACTTCCGGTTTCTGGAAAACAACCAAAATGGCCGATTTCCACCCAATATAATAACATCTGGATCTAGAATGATACTCAGGAGCTAAAATCGATCGGAATTGTTTTCAAATGTCATTATGAAATCCAAAATGGCGACTTCCGGGTTTGGAAAAACAGCGGCAAACGAGCAAATACCACCCAATATGGGTATTTCCGGAACCGTAATGATGCACTGGAGCCACAAATCGACTTCAGACAACATTTTGAATTGTAAGATGGCAACTTCCGGTTTCTGGAAAACGGTCTGTAATGGACGATTCCGATTGAATATTAGTATCTCCGGAACCAGAAAGATGGACAGAAGATAAAAATTGGCTGATTTCCGTCCAACATGAGTATCTCCGGTTAGAATGATACACAGCAGCTGAAATCGACCACAGACCCCATTTTGGATTCTAGGTTGGCGACTTCCGGTTTCTGGGAAACAGCCGAAAATGATCGAATAACACCCAAAATAGGTTTTTTTTTCATCCAGAATGACGCTCAGATGCCAGAAATTATTCAAAATACCATTTTGAAATCAAAGATGGCGACTACCGGTTTGGGAAAAACAGCCTAAAATAAACAAATACTGTCCAATATGAGTATCTCTGGAACCAGAATGATGCATGTAGCTAACAATTGACCTCAGGAACCATTTTAATTTCTAAATTGTAATTTCTAGGAAACAGTCGAAAATGACCGAATAATTCTCAATATGGATATTTCTGTAATCGAGATGATGCATAGAAACCAAACATTGACCTTGGATACCATTTTGAATTTGAAGGTGACCACTTTTAGTTTCTGGAAAACAACCAAAATAACTAAATACCTCCCAATATGAGTATTTCCGGTGTCAGATTGATGCTAGAAAATCTGCTGAAAATGACCGAATACCACTCAATATGAATATATTCAGAATTAAGGCGACAGAAGCCAAAAGTCGAGAATGTTGTCATTTCGATAAAACCAATCATTTCAAACGATTTGTTATTTGACTTTGATCATATCTTATGCCGATTCGTCGTGCATTTGCAGATTTTAAACACATCGCAAGGAATCAATGAATTTGAAACGTTCAAATAGTACAATACCACATTTAAATTATGTTGAGGCCACATACACCGATCAAAGCAGAATAGAATAGAGATGCCAATTTTCATGAAAACTGATTCAGTTTACACGTTTTACGTTTTTAGCAGTTTTTGGACATCAATTTCTGACGTGATTTTTTACCCCACTTACCCCCTTTCAAAAAATCTGATATTATGCAAAACATTATACTATTATATAGATAGATAAACCCCAAAAGTTCCAGTCCGATCGGAGTTCTGGTGTACTGGCTCTTAAAAAAATAACCTGGAAATCAGAAAAATTATCTTAAATTATTATTTTTCAAATTAAAAGGCTTTTACTGCACGAACATGTCTTGCAGAAACTGTTGAAAAGGAAACAAGTTTATTTTTAACTTCTTTCAAACTATTCAAGAAAAAAAATCACACACACACCCACAACCACTCACCCACACACACACAGACACACACACACACACACACACACACACACACACACACAGACATACACACACACACACATACACACATATACATACATACATACACACACATACACACACATACACATACACACACACATACAGAAAATGCTCAGCTCGTCAAGCTGAGTCGAGTGATATATGCCATTCGGCCCTTTGGAGCACTTTTATATCTTCGGTTTTGCAAGTAAGGCTGTTGAAAAATAACACTTTATTATTATTATTATTTATTTCGCTATTCAAGATTTTTGAAGGGGAGGGGGGGGGGGTGACATAAAATGAAAATAAAATTTGTAACGGCCTTATTGCTATACCTTTCTAGGAAAAGGCAAAAATTCATTTCCCTTTTTCATTTTTAACTTTTTTTGACTATTAAAGAAAAAACCTTAATTAATCCACCTATCGGTCAGACCCAGCCTTTCTCATTCAAACTTTTATTTGTTTCAATAAATTTACATAAACGCTTCAATCCAATATATTCACTCTTAAGGTTCTAAAATATTGATGTTGTAATCTATACATATAAAAATGCAGTCCTACCAAACCGATCGACGTGAAAATTTGTATGTAGGGGTTTTTGGTGCCAATAAAGGTTCCTATGATAGTTTGAAACCCCTCCTTCTTCTGGCAGGGAGGGGTCCCATACAAATGATGATGATGATGATGGTCCCGCCTCTTACCCCTACAAAGATTTGAGGTAGACGATTTATCTATTAGATAATTAGTTATTACTTCAATTAAACCAGAAAGCAAAAAAAAACGGACTGGTTTGGTCAATACAGATATAAAATCCTCCATAATATTCCAATGCTTGAACGGCAGTATTACTGAATAAAAAAAATTTAAACACAAATTTCTAAGCCGTTCTACGACCAAGATTACCAAGTTCTAATTATTTTACTTCTTTCAATCAATTGAACATTATTCACATCTGAATTAAGCCAACACCCAATCTAGCCTACAGCTAAATTGCTACAGTCCCAACAAGGCCATTCCCGCCGAACTCAGCAAGCAAAGCACAGGTAAACCGAGAACTTAACATGAGACTCATGAGGATGTCCCCACCTAGGGAAGTCTAGAAAATTTCCAACCCGAAAAAGTCCTAGAACAGCTAGGAATTTCAACGTCCAAAGACAATCAAAAGTGTCATAATTTTCCCGAGTAATCCGACGTATGTCCAGAACTACTTTAAAGTTTATTGTGTCACAAAAACTCAATTTTCATAACATACATCAGCATAATACATCTGTATGTATGTAAATAAAAAAAAAACCTTTATTTTCCATGTCATATATTAATTTAAGAAAGGTAGTCAATTATATCTGTGTAACGCGCGCGATTCTCAAACCTTTGTAGACTTCTCATTTATTTATTTTTTTACTACTACATTAAATACAAAATCCATCATTATCATCGGGACGAACATAATAGTTTTTACAATGCTTAAAAAAATACTAAAAGGCTATTACAGTAAAAGTCCACATAAAATCATCCGTTATGAAAACCTCGTCAATTTAGTGCGTGAATTGTAAAACATTTCTGTTTAGCTGCCTAAAAAACAGCTTTGACGTGTGAAATACATTGTCTCTTGAACTCAAGTAGGGTTGCTGCACGTTTGACCTGTGTAGGCATCGAATTGAACACTTTAATTCCTTTAAAAAAATAATGAATTCTGCGAAGCTCCAAAAATAAAATTTGGTGTTCGAATTTCTGTCGCGTTTCTAGTATTGTATCTATGAATATCACTTCTTCTCACAATTCGATCACACAAATATCGAAGCAGCAATCCGTTAACTATTTTAAAAATGAACACCATCGTCGTGAACACAATTCGCTGCTTCACAGATAACCATTGCAAGGCATCCAACATCAAGGCCGAGGAAGTGAATCTACTACATCTCAAAATTAACCGCATAACTTTATTCTGCAAACGCTGTAACCTCGAAATTTGAGTTTCATTTGCCAAAAATAAAATGGAAGAACACGGCTTTACTCGTACCAGCAACCTTTTGAATAGGAACCACCAAAGATTTCTTCCAAACTGGATGTTTTAAGGGTAACAAATATGTCCACAATGGTTCGACACCCCTCCCTTTTCTAGAAGGGAGGGGTTCTATACAAATGAAACACAAATTTCTGCACATCTTGAGAGCTAACCTACTAAATAGAACCATATTTGGCAGGTGAATGTTTTTAGTGGTAAAAAATTTGTTCCATAATCGACCTCAGGCAACATTTTGGATTGTAAGATGGCAACTTCCGGTTTCTGGAAAACAACCAAAATGGCCGATTTCCACCCAATATAATAACATCTGGATCTAGAATGATACTCAGGAGCTAAAATCGATCGGAATTGTTTTCAAATGTCATTATGAAATCCAAAATGGCGACTTCCGGGTTTGGAAAAACAGCGGCAAACGAGCAAATACCACCCAATATGGGTATTTCCGGAACCGTAATGATGCACTGGAGCCACAAATCGACTTCAGACAACATTTTGAATTGTAAGATGGCAACTTCCGGTTTCTGGAAAACGGTCTGTAATGGACGATTCCGATTAAATATTAGTATCTCCGAAACCAGAAAGATGGACAGAAGATAAAAATTGGCTGATTTCCGTCCAACATGAGTATCTCCGGTTAGAATGATACACAGCAGCTGAAATCGACCACAGACCCCATTTTGGATTCTAGGTTGGCGACTTCCGGTTTCTGGGAAACAGCCGAAAATGATCGAATAACACCCAAAATAGGTTTTTTTTTCATCCAGAATGACGCTCAGATGCCAGAAATTATTCAAAATACCATTTTGAAATCAAAGATGGCGACTACCGGTTTGGGAAAAACAGCCTAAAATAAACAAATACTGTCCAATATGAGTATCTCTGGAACCAGAATGATGCATGTAGCTAACAATTGACCTCAGGAACCATTTTAATTTCTAAATTGTAATTTCTAGGAAACAGTCGAAAATGACCGAATAATTCTCAATATGGATATTTCTGTAATCGAGATGATGCATAGAAACCAAACATTGACCTTGGATACCATTTTGAATTTGAAGGTGACCACTTTTAGTTTCTGGAAAACAACCAAAATAGCTAAATACCTCCCAATATGAGTATTTCCGGTGTCAGATTGATGCTAGAAAATCTGCTGAAAATGACCGAATACCACTCAATATGAATATATTCAGAATTAAGGCGACAGAAGCCAAAAGTCGAGAATGTTGTCATTTCGATAAAACCAATCATTTCAAACGATTTGTTATTTGACTTTGATCATATCTTATGCCGATTCGTCGTGCATTTGCAGATTTTAAACACATCGCAAGGAATCAATGAATTTGAAACGTTCAAATAGTACAATACCACATTTAAATTATGTTGAGGCCACATACACCGATCAAAGCAGGTATAGTTTTAAATAGTCTTTGAATTTCTTTTCTTTCCATAACTTTTCAACCACATATCAAATTGTCATGAAGTTATTTGTAAGCTTGAGAGATTATTCGTTCGTATGACACTAGTTATGCTCAAATAAGTCATGTAATCTTTGAGATAATAGACTTTCGTTGTTTTATTACCCAATATAATACATAACGGTTGCTTAAGTTCGATGATAATCAAATAAAATGGGAACGTATAGGGCAGCCAAAATTTGAATCCACGTGTTCAATCATAATTCATCAGTTAATCCTTAAAACGAGCCCGCTCATCTGATAATAATATTGATCAAATCGATTTTGTAGTTTCTGAGATAATGAAGTTTCGTGATTTTCACATTTCGGTACATTACAGACGAAGTTACAGTCCGAATACAGTACAGTGAGGCAGCTAGACTTTTTATTTGACACTAATTTTGTGGAAATCGGGTCAGCCATCTCTGAGAAAAGTGAGTGAGTCCAAGTAGTCTTCGGAATATGTTCCTTTTCATAGCTGGATTTCACATTTTTAAACATAACAGGCAAAGTAATAGTTCGATTGCAAAACAAATCAATAGGGTCTTATGGGGCAACTAGACCTTCCATTTGACACTGATTTTATGATAATCGGTTCAGCCATCTCTGAGAAACATGAGTGAGATTAAACAGACTTTAGATCAAGTTTCTTTCAATAACTTTTGAACCACAAGTTCAATCTTTATAAAATTCAAAAGTTAAGGGTTTTTCGGGAAGCACGTTCATTTGAAACCAATTTGTTCAAATCGGTTGTGTGGTTTTTGAGATAATGATGTTTTATGATTTTCACATTTTGATACATAACCTCTAAACTAAGGATCCGATTACAATGAAATTTAATAGGGTCTTATGGGGCAACTAGACCTTTCATTTGCAATTAATTTCATGAAAATCGGTCCAGCCATCTCTGAGAAAAGTGAGTGAGAATAAAAATCTGCACATACACACACACATACATATAGAAAATGCTCAGCTCGTCGAGCTGAGTCGAGTGATATATGCCATTTGGCCCTTTGGAGCACTTTTATACTTTCGGTTTTGCAAGTGATTGCTATACCTTTCTAGGAGAAAGGCAAAAATCACACACACACACACAGATACACGCACACACACACAGACACACATATACACACACACATACACACACACATTCACACCCACATACACACACACAGACACACACTTACACACACTTACACACTCACACACACATATACACACACATTCGTCAATGTTCCCGCCAACAGAGCCGTCCCGGTACTGAGTTCAGAGCAACAGAGGGGGTCTTCCAGCCTTTTATCTCAGGCAAGTATCCGACTCAGGCGCGTTTCGATTGCTCTTTGCTCCCCGACACCTTTTTAAATTTCAGCGTCGATAACGAGCCCTCCAATATTGGAATGCAGCTGCAACCGGGAATGTGGAAAGCAACATGGAAGCCCCCGGTTCCTCTGCCCCAGTCGCGTCTATTGCAGCCAGCGCTCACCACAGTCGTCTCGGTCCTGAGGGCAGATGTGGATCGGGGGTTTTCCAACCTGCTTCAGCAGGCAAGTATAATTACAACTCGTTCCAATCGATGTCTGATACCGCTTCGCATTTTAGCTGCGTTTCCGGCACTTCGAGCAGCACATCAACAACACGACCAACAAGCAGCCTGCTTTCTAGCCGCCACCAAGAGGTCATCGTGTACTACCAGAATATCGGCGGTATGAACAGCGTTGTTGATGATTTCCGCGTTGCCGTCTCGGATCTTTGCTACGATATCATAGTTCTTACGGAGACTTGGCTGGATTCCCGCACACTTTCTCGTCAGGTGTTTGGAAATGACTACGAGGTTTTCCGTTGTGATAGGAGCTCCGATAATAGTCGCAAATCTACTGGTGGTGGCGTTCTCGTGGCTGTTAATTCCAAGTTCGAAGCAAACATTTCAGCGGATGCTGCCTCTTCGAGCCTGGAACAAGTTTGGACAGCGATCAAACTGGGGGATCGTAAGTTGTTTCTCTGCGCTCTGTACATACCTCCGGATCGAGTACATGAGCGTGAATTGATTGTTGCTCATTGTCAATCAGTCTTCTCGGTGTTGGAAACTGTAAAACCTACAGACGAAGTTATGGTGTTCGGCGATTTCAATCTTCCCCGGATTTCATGGAGAGAATTTCGAGACGGGTTTCTCTTTCCGGACTTGGATCATTCGAGTATCCATCCTAACGCAGCTTTACTTTTGGATTACTATAGCTCAGCCACATCCACTCAAATTAACCATATCACCAACCAGAACAACCGCATTTTAGACCTCTGCTTTGTGAGCGCCGAGTGCACGGCCCCATATTTATACGAGGCCCCTGCTCCATTGGTTAAAATAGTCCCCCACCGCCGAATCAAAACGCGACCTTGACACTGCATCTGCTACCGTATCTTACGACTTCCGCAAGGCTGATCACCAGAAAATCGCTGAGTTTTTCTCCGAGCTCGACTGAAACTCTATTTTTGACTCCGTCGAAGCCGATGTCGCCACTCAAAGTTTCTCCAACGTATTGGCCTACACCATCGATCGATACACACTCACTCAAATTAACCATATCACCAACCAGAACAACCGCATTTTAGACCTCTGCTTTGTGAGCGCCGAGTGCACGGCCCCATATTTATACGAGGCCCCTGCTCATTTGGTTAAAATAGTCCCCCACCGCCGAATCAAAACGCGACCTTGACACTGCATCTGCTACCGTATCTTACGACTTCCGCAAGGCTGATCACCAGAAAATCGCTGAGTTTTTCTCCGAGCTCGACTGAAACTCTATTTTTGACTCCGTCGAAGCCGATGTCGCCGCTCAAAGTTTCTCCAACGTATTGGCCTACACCATCGATCGATACACACTCACTCAAATTAACCATATCACCAACCAGAACAACCGCATTTTAGACCTCTGCTTTGTGAGCGCCGAGTGCACGGCCCCATATTTATACGAGGCCCCTGCTCATTTGGTTAAAATAGTCCCCCACCGCCGAATCAAAACGCGACCTTGACACTGCATCTGCTACCGTATCTTACGACTTCCGCAAGGCTGATCACCAGAAAATCGCTGAGTTTTTCTCCGAGCTCGACTGAAACTCTATTTTTGACTCCGTCGAAGCCGATGTCGCCGCTCAAAGTTTCTCCAACGTATTGGCCTACACCATCGATCGATACACACTCACTCAAATTAACCATATCACCAACCAGAACAACCGCATTTTAGACCTCTGCTTTGTGAGCGCCGAGTGCACGGCCCCATATTTATACGAGGCCCCTGCTCATTTGGTTAAAATAGTCCCCCACCGCCGAATCAAAACGCGACCTTGACACTGCATCTGCTACCGTATCTTACGACTTCCGCAAGGCTGATCACCAGAAAATCGCTGAGTTTTTCTCCGAGCTCGACTGAAACTCTATTTTTGACTCCGTCGAAGCCGATGTCGCCGCTCAAAGTTTCTCCAACGTATTGGCCTACACCATCGATCGATACGTCCCAAAGAAGTGCCAGCATCCTGCTCCCCGACAGCCGTGGCAAACGAGAGAACTTCGGCAGTTGAAATCCCAGAAGAGAGCTGCCTTGAAAAAATTTACTAAGCACCGTACACTGTCCCTAAAACGTCATTACGTGAGAATCAACCACACCTACAAAAGTGTTGCGAAACGATTCTCCGATATCATCAAGCTTTACAGAGAAAGCTCAAGTCTCGTCCCAAACAGTTTTGGCGGTTCGTCAATCAACAACGACATGAAGGTGGTATACCCTCTTATATGACATTCAAGGGTAAGGAGGCAACCACCCCGCAGGACATCTGTCAGCTTTTCTCCGAGAAATTTGCCAGCGTGTTCACTGACGAGACACTGAGCGATCATCACGTCGAACGTGCCGCCAGTAATACCCCACGGTCCGGTCAAACTTTGAACACTTTTCATTTAGACGCGACAATAATTTCTAGAGCCTGCTGCAAACTCAAAGCATCATTAAACCCAGGTCCTGGTGGGATTCCGTCGACGTTTCTTAAAACGCAGATTGATAACCTGATATCTCCGCTTCTGCATGTTTTCCAGCTAGCTGACGCTTTCGGTGTCTTCCCGTCCTGCTGGAAATCGGGCTACATGTTTCCAGTACACAAGAAAGGAAACAAACACGTTGTGAGCAATTATCGTGGCATCACATCGCTCTGTGCTGTTGCCAAACTGTTCGAGCTTGTTATCATGGTGCTCGCTCACTGCAAAGCTTTCATAAGCACTGACCAACATGGATTCACAGCCGGTCGCACTAATTTACTTTGCCTAACTTCGTACATCAGTGACAGTATGACGAAACGTGCTCAGACGGATGTTATTTACACTGACTTGACAGCTGCCTTCGATAAACTGAATCATCGCATAGCCGTTGCAAAACTTGACAATCTTGGAATCAACGGGAATCTTTTACTATGGTTTCAATCGTACCTTACCGGTCGCCGTCTAACCGTTGCTATTAGGGATTGCCAATCCTCTTATTTTGACGCTACGTCTGGAAAACCGCAGGGAAGTCACTTAGGACCGCCAATCTTCCTGCTCTATTTTAATGACGTGAACCTAGTTATTAAAGGACCAGTTATTAAAGGTTCACACAATTGAAGACTGTCACTTTCTTCAACGTCAGCTAGATGTTTTTGCCGATTGGTGCCATCTGAACCGTATGGACGTTAATCCATCCAAGTGCTCGATTATATCATTTTCGCGAAAAAAACAGACTATACATTACAAATACGCTTTGCTAGGAACTGAGATCGAGCGCGTAAACCAAGTTAAAGACTTGGGGGTAATTTTGGATTCCCAGCTCACTTTCAAGCCTCACATTTCATTCACTGTCGACAAAGCCTCGACAAAGCCTCTAGAAAGACTTTACGAATATCTACTGCCTTAAATCATTGTATTGCGCTTTATCTCGCTCTATACTGGAGTACTGCTCGTCTACAAAACGTATTTTTTGGATTTTTATCCTAGATCTGGTGGCAAGAGAAAAACTGCTGTGAAAATCACCTTTATTTTTTAGAAAAATGCGAATATCTCATCATGTATTCTCGATAGCAACTTCCAATAACCCTCATTTTGTTCCCTTTTGACGTGGGACTACGTCTTTGTTTACTATACTGGGATGCATTCTGTAAAATTGGAAATGAAACTGGCAGATGTTGCGGCAGATTTCAAAAGTTAACAGCATAACCACATGATGGATAACAATAACCAATATGTGGTTGGATAGACAAAATGGGTAACAATTTATAACACGCTAGTTATCATTATTATTTCACTGCTCAACGGTGAAAATTGATAAAAAGTTACAGGAAAACTTACGCGAACAATGAACCAATTACATGCGAGCATTCCTAGCACAGACGACGTGAATGGACACCATCCGTTCCCCGTGTTATTCTCTGTATCGATATCGATATGAAAATTGACAGAGTCTCCCCGTCCCAATAGGTCAATTTATTTTTGCTTCCATGAGCTTAGACTAAAATGATGTCTCGAAGGTAAAAGTTTTCCGAAAAGTTTGAAACAATCCCCATTCTTGAACAATTTCTAAACCTGCTTTCAAAACCCAATAAAAACTGATGTCTTGAAAGAAAACATGCCGGTGAAAGCAGTACCAGTACCAGTGGAGTAAAGAACCGCGGGTCTCTCGTCGTCTATAATTGCAACGGTACTCTTCTATTCGTACATTTCAGCGGTACACTTCTATTCATACTGCAGCGGTACTATTCGTATTGCAGTGGTACACTTTTGTTCGTACATTTCTATTCGTGTGCAATCGAGGAAAAACTGCAATGCTGCTGTGGATGGTGATTGAAAGTTTATCTCATAAATACAATTACCATAAACTATTCAACAAGAATTGTAAATTTTTGCAACGGATATTTATTTAATTTTATCTTCGATATTCACTAAATAATCGTGACCGGATAGTATCGAAAGAGTAAATTCCACATATACACATTTATGGAAAAGTAAGAGCCTGCGAATGCTTGTGAACTTTTGGTTTATTTACTAAGATTCATTAGAATCTCTTTTTACATTTCAAAATTGTTAGATGATATATTATTATTCAAAGTTTTACCATAATAAACGTATGTATATTAACAGTCTTCGTAGTACAGCGAATGTAGTTGTAGGTAAATGAAAAAAATTGTCAAGCAAAGAACAAAAATGGAATTGTTGATTGTTACTGTTTTTTGCTGGAATTTGTTGATAATTTTGTTAGACATATCTTCTTATGTTTGCCAATTAATGAACCTTTGTAAGGGCTTCTATATTATTTCGCAAGTAAGAACCATATTATAGATTAGATTTAATCAGAGTTTAAGATAAAACCATTTATTATAATAACGTAAGTATTATTGGATTTGGTTTTAGAGGATATAGAGTTAGTTCTGACTTTGACGCATTACGAGAAATTGACGTGCTTTTTTACCCCACTTACACCTTTTCAAAAAATCTGATATAATGCAAAACATTATACTATTATATAGATAGAAGATAAACCCTGAAAGTTCCAGTCCGATCGGAATTCTAGTGAACTGGCTCTTAAAATAATAACCTAGAAATCAGAAAAATGATCTTAAATTATTATTTTTCAAATTAAAAGGCTTTTACTGCATGAACATATCTTGCAGAAACCGTTGAAAAGGAAACAAATTTATTTTTAACTTCTTTTAAACTATTCAAGAAAAAAAAATCACACACACACACAGACACACACATACACACACACACACAAACACATACACTAGGGTGCCAATTATCGTATGGAAAAAAGTGATCAGAAAATTAAAAAAAAACTATACAAAATGTTCACCTGCTCGAAAAAACACCCTGTGCAAAATTTCAGCTCAATCGGACATTTTTTTTTTAAATAGGGGGGGGGGGGAGTTTGTAATGATTTATTTATGTACTAAAATATCTTTTCAGAATTAGTATTGTGTGTTCTGCCACAAATGGTGACATTTCAACACTATTATATATAATTATTATTAAATTATTAAACCTACTTGTCAAGAAAAAAAAGGAATAAAAGGAATAAAACGAAACTTAAAATAAACTTAAAACTATCTTACTGACTATAAAGTGAGCTAATCGTTGCAATTGAGGATTGCAACGATTTTTGTCGGAATTTGTTGATAATTTGGCTTGCCATATTTTCTAATGTTTCTACATTAGTGAGCCCATGTAGCTCGTTCGTGCTAAACCAGGGAGGACGCTTCAAAATCATTTTCAAAAGTTTATTCTGAATCCTTTGAAGTGTCTTCTTACTGGTTGCACAACAACTTGTCCAGATGGGAACTGCATATAACATTGCTGGTCTAAATATTTGTTTGTAAATTAACAGTTTATTCTTGAGACAAAGTCTAGAATTCCTGTTGATAAGAGGATATAAACATTTGATATACTTATTGCACTTTGACTGGATATTTTCAATGTGCTCCTTGAAAGTAAAATTCTTATCATAAATTAGCCCTAAGTATTTAACTTGATCAGACCAATTTAAGACCACACCGTTCATCTTAATAACGTGGTTATGGGTGGGTTTGAGAAATGAAACTCTTGACTTATGAGGAAAAATAATTAACTGTGTTTTTAAAGCGGAAAACTGAAATTTGACATTTTAGCTATTAAACCTTTATGCCAAACACTGTCGAATGCCTTTTCTATATCTAAAAGAGCAGCTCCAGTCGAATAGCCTTCAGTTTTTTTTTTGTTCGAATCATATTTGTTACTCTAAGTAACTGATGAGTAGTGGAATGCCCATGGCGAAAACCAAACTGCTCATTTGCAAAAATTGAGTTCTCATTAATATGTGTTATCATTCTATTAAGAATTATTCTTTCAAAAAGTTTGCTAATAGAGGAAAGTAAACTAATTGGTCGATAACTTGATGCCTCAGCTGGATTCTTTTCGGGTTTTAAAATTGGAGTGACTTTGGCATTTTTCCATTTCGTAGGAAAATGTGCTAGTGCAAAGCATCTGTTAAAAATATTTACCAAGAAATTTAAAGAGTTTTCGGGAAGTCTTTTGATGAGGATATAGAAAATCCCATCATCTCCTGGTGCTTTCATGTTTTTGAATTTTTTGAGAATGGTTCGCACCTCATTCAAGTTTGTCTCCAATACCTCTTCGGAAAGAAATTCTTGGGTGGTGATCTGAACATACTTTTGGTTTACTTCATTTTCAATAGGACTTACTACGTTCAAATTGGAGTTATGAACACTCTCAAACTGCTGAGCAAGTTTTTGAGATTTTTGTTCATTCGTTAGAAAAATGCAATCACCATCTTTAAGGACTGGTATGGGCTTCGAGGATTTCTTAAGAACCTTCGAAAGCTTCCAGAAAGGTTTTGAATAAGGTTTTAGTTGTTCAACTTCTCTCATGAAATTCTCATTTCGCAAGAGAGTGAATCTATGTTTAATTTCCTTTTGTAATTCTTGAAAAATAATTTTCAAAGCAGGATCACGAGATCTTTGGTATGACGTCTCCGTATGTTCTTCAAACGTATAAGAAGTTGAAGTTCACTGTCAATAATTGGTGCATTAAATTTCACTCTTGTCTTAGGAACTGATAAATTCCGGGCATTGAGTATTAAGCTGCTAAAATTTTCTAATGCTCTGTCAATATCAGCACTATTTTGTAAAATAATATCATCATTCAAATTTTCTTCGATCGTAGAACGATATCTATCCCAATTAGTCTTGTGATAATTTAACACAGATCTAGTGGGATTTAAAATAGTTTCATGGGAAATAGAAAATGTTATGGGAAGATGATCAGAATCAAAGTCAGCATGAGTTAATAAATCACTGCATGAATGGCTTTGATTTGTTAGTACCAAATCAATTGTAGATGGATTCCTAATAGAAGAATAACATGTAGGACCATTTGGAAATAAAACTGAATAAAATCCAGCCGAGCAATCATTAAACAATATTTTTCCATTGGAATTGCTTTGAGCATTATTCCAAGATCGATGTTTCGCATTAAAATCACCGATGATTAAAAATTTAGATTTATTTCTTGTGAGTTTTTGCAAATCTCCCTTGAAATAATTTTTTCGCTCACCAGTGCATTGAAAAGGCAAATACACTGCGGCTATAAATAAAATGCCAATACTTGTTTCAATTTCGATTCCCAAACTCTCGATAACTTTGGTTTCAAGATGGGGTAAAACACGATGTTTTATTCGACGGTGGATAACTATTGCAACTCCACCACCGGCAACATCAATTCTATCAAACCTATGAACTATAAAATTTGGGTTCTTTTTTAGTTTAATACTTGGCTTTAAAAGCGTTTCAGTCACAACTGCAATATGCACATCGTGGACTGTTAAAAAATTGAAAAATTCATCCTCTTTCGCTTTTAAAGAGCGAGCATTCCAATTTAGAAAATTTACAGCATTATTTAAAATCATTGCTGAATTTCAATTTCATAACAATATTAGTTGTAAATTTTATACCTTCTTGAACAGCCTCGTACATCGAGTTACAGTTCAACAAAACGGACATTAGTTGCAGCATGGATTGTTGTAGGTATTCAATCTTTTCGGGAGTTGGATTACCTAAATCAATACTGGCTGACTTTTCAGCACCAAACACGAATGGTTTGTTACTGTTTGAATTTGAAATATTACCTGAAAGGACACTGGCATATGAACAGCCTGGTGTTGCCTGAACAGGATTACTTTTCTGAAATTTGTTATCTGAATTTAAATTATTACCTACAGGCACACCTGCTAATGAAAGTGCTGGTGATGCCTGAACAGTACTGAAAGTCTTTTGATTACCCACATTGACAACAGGTTGTTTAGAATTCCTACGTTGTCTAGAAGCAATAATTTTTGACCTTACAGGACAATTAAAGAAATTAGATTTGTGATTTCCCCCACAATTTACACATTTGAAACTATTAGTGATCTCTTTCACGGGGCAGATATTTTTCGTGTGACTAGTGTCACCACAAATCATACATTTTGCAACCATATGGCAGTTTCGAGTTCCATGACCATAGGCTTGACAATTCCGACATTGCGTGAGATTATGGATTCCTCCATGTCTATTGAAATTTTCCCACTTTATTCGCACGTTGAATAAAAACACGTGCTTTTTCTAAACATTTTAAATTATGTACTTTGGTACGATCAAAATGTACTAAGTAATTTTTCTGGTGTATTCCAGTTTGAAAAATTTTGGCATTTGCCTTTCGTTTCATCAAAATTACTTGGTTGAGGGCAAAACCAAGTGATTCTGACAAACAATCTTTGATTTCATCAATACTTTGATTATTTGAGAGACCTTTCAACACAGCCTTAAACGGTCTCTCGTTTTTGGCATCAAAAGAGTAAAATTTATACATCTTTTCAGTCAAATACTGTAAAAGATGTTTATGGCCATCAAAAGATTCGGCCAAAATACGAATTTCGCCTTGGCGACCAATTTGAAAATTAACTTTCACATCCGACAGAAATGATGAATGTTCTGATCGAAATGCTTTAAAGTTTGCTACAAATACCACAATAGATGGAACTTTAACCTTCTTCATAACGGCTTTATGCTCAGTATGAGAAGTTTGGAATTCTAGATCCCGAACAGAAGAAAGAATATCATACCTGTTAGTCGAAATTTCAGTGTCACTTGGAGGAGATGCCTCACGTTTCCTTGATGCCGCATCAAAGCGAGCTTTTTTATTTTCTCCAGGCATAACTGGACAACTTCACTACACTTTCACTTCACTATAGAATTTAAGTAGAAGTATCTCAAACCAAATTAATTCACTAAACACTCGTTAACTTTAAAAACAAATTTATTACTTCGCCTTTCAACAGGTAGTCTTTTAAAAAGATTGCCTGTTGAAAGCGAAAAACAAGATTTTAATATCTCTCGGTAGTCTAAGACTAAGCCTCGAGCTGTTGGTAAAATGCGACCGTACTGTAGGACAGTTCAAGTCGATCTCTCTCAATCGGACTTAAAATGGGGTGACGCAAAGCGATCGAAATTTGGCTTTTTTGAAAACCAAAAAATCACCCAAAGGGGGGGGGGGAGGGGGGGTCCGTCAAATTTCGGTTTTCGAAATTTTTTTTTGATGCCAAATGACTCAAAAACGCATGAAACGTTTTTTTTTTGAAAATGAAATTTTTTTTTTGCAAAAATCTACTCTGGGACTTAGTCGTTTTTTCAATTTTGGAAGGCGGAGTTCAAAATGTTTAGAATTTATCTTTTGAAATTGATCACTAGTCTCTAGAAACAGCTTGTATAAAGATATACACTATGACTAGCATCGAATACATTATGTTTCATTAGGGTGGTTCATTTATTCGACATAGGGCGGTTCATAATATTGTGTAAAAATAAGTATAGAATGAAAAAAATCACTTTTCACTGAATACCAATAGAAAAATCCCTGAAAATATAATATTTGTTATATCATTGTTGTTAGGGTGGCAATGTTGAATTGGAAAAATTATAAGTAAAATGGCAAGATATTACAAAACAAATTTACAAAATGTATCAAAAAACTACTCTGTACAAAAAAAAAATTATCTCAACCAAAATTAAGATTGTGTCTCGCGGAATATGTTGAATGCTTTCATGTCATTTGCAAAATCACACACGGGAGGTACATGGAATTTGAATATTTGAAAAATGTTTTCGATTCCAAGTGTCTTAAAAGTACATGAAACGGTGGAAACTGATGGAATGTGTTTTATTTTACTTTGTTTGAAAAATCTACTCTCTAAGACACTTGTACTTGTTCTTTCGAATATCGTACCATACAATTTATTCGTTTTATTTACCACAATAATGTCCTTTGCCAACACTTGATTGAACACACAGTGCTCTGGCTTATATAATCGGACAAAAGACTGTATCGATGTTATTCAGTGATAATGAGAGTATAGGGATCTCAATCAGATACGCAACACAATTGACTCGTTGTTTCTGGGTTTGCATCGTTTTGACAGTTCGAGTTTACATCATCAGAACGTGAACGTGCCCATTGGCTGAAACTTTGCATAGACGTTTTTATAGGCAAAAGATGGCGTTCTGTGCTATTGGTTTAATTTTTTGAAACACAACTCATTTTTGAAAAGTTATTGAAAAATGCTATTTCGGATAGGTATAGATGATTACAAATTTTTTTAGAGCTAACACGGTTCGTTTGAGCGGTGTGACATCTTCGGCAAAGTTGTAAATAATAGTTTTGTTTTTCAAAAGAAAATATACACTCTAAAAACAAATTATTAATTTTTGGGAAGAAAATAAAAGAAAGTTATAAATTGCTTATCCAAAACAGCCCAGTTAAAAAAAATGATTTTTTTATAAAAATTACGAAAGTTTACCTGAACAACGAAACCGGCCATGGAGAAATAAAAAAAAAGTTATAATATTTTTTAAATTTATTTTTTTTCACAGGGTACATTTTTTTGGAAGAACAAAGTTATTATTAAGAGCCAGTTCGCGAGAGCCGCAACCGCCTTTATGGGGGACGTTGTTTTGATGTTCTCCAATTGGGCTGAAATTTTCAGCATTTGTTTGTCTATTCAAGGTAGGAAGTTTTGCAAAATTTCAATTTTGACGTTGGACTAACGTCTATATCGAAGTTAGGCACCTGAATTTCAAAATCTAGTAATTCAACCAGGGAAAACCAGGAAAAAGTGGTCAGGTTTTGAGCGCTTATATATCAGTCATTTCTTTTCAGAATTTCGAGGTTTTGGCATCAACCGATCAGAAATTCTTTTACGGTTGAATTTATGTAACAAAACTAACCTATTGTTCGAGATACACTATTGAAAAATTGATAAATCACATCGATTGTCTAAATCATACCGAGCAACCAATCACCACCTCTCTTCACAAGCACAGTCGACACTAACGGATACAACCGATCTGACTTTGTAAACAGTCTCGCAGCTTTCAACCAATAACGAGCTCGCTTTCGGTAGCTGCAACAGGTGTTTCAACACCGTTTTAAAATGCTTCTTTTATCATTACCACTGAACAGATTCTAAACACCAATGGCTTGATTGATAGGGGAAATATTGCGCAAGATTGTCATATAATAATTTAAATATGTTTTCGATACTAAACTAGTTAAAAGTTGTGTTAAAAGTCGTGCACATTCAACCAATCACAAGCTCGCTTCTTGTTTGCTCGCGGATGGATTTTTGCTTTGGGCTATATAATAGCCTGTGTCGTCTCATAGCAAGTGGAAGGCCTCATCAGTTAACAAGTGGAAGGCCACCAGGCCGGTCTTGTATAATCAGCAGCGGTGGCTGATTCCAGCGGCCAAACTGAGCTGCAGCAGAACCAGAGCGGTGGTATCAGGCAGCAGCGGCGGAGGTAGTGGGCAGCTGCATTTCTTCATTCAGTTCGGTTCTCCTTCGATCTGAGTTGGACCCCACCAGCGGTAATCCAATTCAGATATCGTTGGGTGAAAACTGCACGAAACTGCCAGAACTGCCAGAAACTGCACGAGCCAGCATCGCCACTAGGAAAGCTACCGCCATTTAGTGTGTGTGCAGTGTGCACATATAGCGTATGTGCATCTGTATTGCTATGACATTTGCGATGATAGGGATGGCGCTGTTGCGTGTGTATGGCTAGCTATAGCGTGTGTAAGACACTAGCATGTGTAGCATATTATGGCTATTGCGTGTATATCTTCAGCGTGTGTACGGATAGTTATAGCGTGTGTGTGGCTAGCTGCTGCGTGTGTAATGGTTAGTTATAGCGTATGTATGGATAGTAATAGCACATAATTGGATAGCTTATGCGTGTGTATAGATAGTTGTATCGGATGTATGGAAAGGAATAGCGTGTGTATGGATAGCTTCGGCATGTGTGTATAAAAACTATAGCTACAGCGTGTGTATGAATAGTTTTAACGCGTGTTTAGATAGTTATAGCATGTGTGTGAATAACTATAGCGGGAGTTTATCGAAGATTATTATTGTCATTGAAAATATTAAAATGTCTTAACGAACACAGTTGTGAATTTGATTTTACAGCAGCGTTATAACTTCTTCAGCCAGTCTTAATTCATCGAGGAAAAATTACTACCTATGAATGATCAACACTTATTTACTAGAAATTTGATTTAGATCAAAACGGGTTCTTTTGAGTATCATAAATTATTGGTAAAAAGAGTTGCAAGTTTTCTCAATGAGCATTCATTAAATTTTCGTTTTTGTTTCTCGGTGCGCGGTTTTGATTTTGTTTCTCGCACACAGAGAAAGAAACAAACTTGTCGCTATCGTGAAAAATAACAAAACAATTAGAAATGCTCTAAATCACAACTGAAGAAGTTAAGATATTATCCTGTCACTCGCCCAAACCTTGATAACAACTACCGAAAAACGTGTGATTGAGCTCTTGCTATATTGAGTTATTGAACCAAACGTTTTTGTTTTTCAAATACATGAAGTTATATGCTGGGCTGGAACTAACCTAGCATGAGTTTTATCGATCAAATGTCAAACAATTTTCAAATTTAAAATTTTCGTTTGAATCGTTCTGGGCTCCAATTTCAGAAAGTTTCGTAAAGTTTGCTTTTTGCTTAGATAGGAAAATTTTACCAATTCGCTCAATTAAATGATTGTCTTGGTAGTGCAGCAAACAAAAGGTTGATTCGAATATGTATGAAATGACAGCGATTAAATAAAAGATATCCATTCTTTTAGTATATATTATTATTTATAACGTTTTAACGTCTCAGCATTCAGAAATGCACTGTTAGATAAAATTGCAGCAAATACTAGAGTTGCAATTCTCTCTATTATTTGTTTTAATGGAATATAAGAATACCGTAGTCCAACGTCATGCGGTCGTGTCTTGAATACTACCCTCCTACTTTTTTACTTTGAGGTTAAGTGGGGTAAAACGGCCCTTGAAAATGGTATGTCCAAAAACGTCTAAACGTTCCTATGATAGTTTGAAACCCCTCCTTCTTCTGAAGGGAGGGGTCCCATACAAATGAAACATAAATTTCTGCACAACTCAAGAACAAACCAAGCAATTAAAACCGAATTTGGCATGTGGATGTTTTAAGGGGTAACAAATATGTCCATAATGGTTCGACACCCCTCCCTTCTCTAGAAGGGAGGGGTTCTATACAAATGAAACACAAATTTCTGCACATCTTGAGAGCTAACCAACTAAATGGAACCATATTTGGCAGGTGAATGTTTTTAGTGGTAAAAAATTTGTTCCATAATCGACCTCAGGCAACATTTTGGATTGTAAGATGGCAACTTCCGGTTTCTGGAAAACAACCAAAATGGCCGATTCCCACCCAATATAATAACATCTGGATCTAGAATGATACTCAGGAGCTAAAATCGATCGGAATTGTCTTCAAATGTCATTATGAAATCCAAAATGGCGACTTCCGGGTTTGGAAAAACAGCGGCAAACGAGCAAATACCACCCAATATGGGTATTTCCGGAACCGTAATGATGCACTGGAGCCACAAATCGACTTCAGACAACATTTTGAATTGTAAGATGGCAACTTCCGGTTTCTGGAAAACGGTCTGTAATGGACGATTCCCATTAAATATTAGTATCTCCGGAACCAGAAAGATGGACAGAAGATAAAAATTGGCTGATTTCCGTCCAACATGAGTATCTCCGGATAGAATGATACACAGCAGCTGAAATCGACCACAGACCCCATTTTGGATTCTAGGTTGGCGATTTCCGGTTTGATCGAATAACCGAAAATGATCGAATAACACCCAAAATAGGTTTTTTTTCATCCAGAATGACGCTCAGATGCCAGAAATTATTTAAAAGAAAACAACAAATCACTCATACCAGTAAACAAAACAACCAGCACAGCGGTACGCAAAACTATCAACGCATCAACGCATCAGACAAAGAATTACTAGCCACAGCAAAAGTTCAATTCGCCTGGCCACCCTCATTAACCGACCATCCGATAGGTGCACTTTCTGCTCCAAAACTCATCAACTTCAGGAAAGGAGAAACTATCAACCCGTATCGATCTGAAAAAGGTACAACACAGAGCACTACTTCAAAGTCAGAACCGGAAAATACTGCTCCACTGCTAGATCCTATGCGTCCACCGATTGTCAGACTAACGGAGCAATCCGCTGCTGGTAACAAACGCTATCTGAAAGTACGGCGTGATCACAAAATTATAGATACGGTACGAACTTTCCTTGCTTTACTGCATGATCAGCCAATAACGGTATGCATTCGAGGAATCACCAAAATTAGTGCATCGGTGATGCTGGCAGCTGAAGAACTACCAACTGACTTAAACCTGCTACGTGAAATTTTCCTGGACGTACATGAAGAACTGGGAATATCACGCGATGACGCTTTAGCAGACCTGCAGTCTCATCGGACATCGTTATCCAGTGAACGAACACACCGCCTACAACAACTAAGGGAAAGCACCGACAAATTTTACAAACCGAGTTTTCGGAAATAACGACCCCTTTCGATGAGAAAGAAGAAGACTTACAGTTAACACTCAGCAACCCTCAAACATCGTCAACCACCATATCACCAAAAATTTCTTCACCAACACAAAATGCGACTGAAGTTTTGGTTTACTGTCAAAATTTCAATCGCATGAAAGGCCCAGCCAAAATGAAACAAATTTACAACAATCTTTTAGGCTCATCCCTTTCAGTCATATTGGCGACTGAAACAAACTGGGATGAAAGTGTCAAAAGTGAAGAGATTTTTGGAAATATGTTTAATGTATTCAGGAATGACAGGAATCTTCAAGAATCCGAGAAGAAGTCAGGCGGAGGAGTCCTCATAGCGGTTTCTGTGAATTTTAATTCAGAAACTGTTGCTGCACCTAAATTCAAAGTATTCGAGCACATTTGGATAAAATCGCACATAGCAGGTGAAACACACGTATTCGCCTCTGTGTACTTTCCTCCACATAACGCTAATAAAATTACGTACGAAAAGTTTTTTAATTGCGCAGAAATTTTTTTATCTGAACTACCTCTAGAAGTGAAAGTTCACATCTATTGGTGACTTCAATCAAAACACCGCTGACTTCATCTTGGACCCTGAAAACGAAAGCATTCTACTCCCAGTCGTTGGAGATAACATCACTTTGCACTTCATGTTTGACGAAATTGCTAAACTAGGTTTGAACCAGCTTAACCATGTAAGAAACCGTGAAAATTGCTATTTGGACCTACTCTTAACGAATATCCATGAAGATTTCTGTGTGACCGAATCATTTAACCCACTGTGGAAAACGAAAAGTTTCACACAGCAATTGAATATTCTTTATTTTTACATGAATATCAAAGACCCAACGACTGTGAGTATGAGGAAGTCCTTGATTTCAAACTCGCGAACTATGCAAATATTAAAAACAAATTAAGCTGTGTCAATTGGCAACAAATTTTTAGAGATGAAGGAAATGTCGAATCATCTGTTAGCGTCTTTTACAAAATTCTGTACAACATCATCTCTCAAGAGATTCCATTGAAGAAAAAACGACGCCACGCTAACACTAAACATCCAGTCTGGGTTAACAAACAAATAAAAAATTTCAAAAACCGCAAACAAAAAGCTCACAAACTTTTAAAAAAGCACAATAGCAGTGAAAATCTAGCAATTTACTTGGAAATATGTGATCAACTGAACTTTGCAATCAGTGATGCATTTGAAGAATTCAATACAAAAACTGAACTAGAAATTAAGTCTTGTCCAAAGAACTTCTTCAATTACGTCAAAACAAAACTAAAATCAGACAATTTTCCATCAATAATGAAACTCGATGAACATGTTGGTGATAACTCGGAGATGTTGCAATCTCTTTGCCAAATTTTTCCAGGAAATCTATACCACATTTTCCGAAGAAAATCGCGACCGCGATTATTTTGCATTTTATCCAGAATATCCAAGAAACGTTGGTGTCAACCAACTTCAGGTACAGGATGTTTTGCAGGGTCTGAGAAATTTAGACCCTTCCAAAGGACCTGGACCTGACGGAATACCTCCAGCACTCATGAAAAACCTTTCGAAGGAACTTACATCTCCTTTGTTCTGGCTGTTCAATATGTCGTTGAAAACTGGAGTCTTCCCAAATATATGGAAAAGCTCATTCTTAGTGCCTATTTTCAAATCTGGGCGTAAATCTTAAAATACGTAATTATCGTGGAATCGCTATTATCTCTTGCATTCCAAAACTCTTTGAGGCAATTGTCAATGAAAAGATATTTGCTCAAGTCAAAAATCGAATAACTGACAAACAACACGGCTTCTTCAAAGGCCGCTCTACATCCACAAATTTACTTGAATTCGTAGATTACTCATTGAATGCCATGGATAATGGGAACCATGTTGAAGCTCTCTATACAGACTTTAGCAAAGCATTTGATCGTATTGACATACCAATGCTACTTTTTAAACTGCAAAAAATTGGAATTGAATCTGGTCTCCTGAAGTGGCTTGAATCATATTTAACAAACAGGCAACAAATAATAAAATTCAATGGAAAAAAGTCAAATCCCATTCAAGTTACTTCAGGTGTTCCCCAAGGCTCCCACTTAGGACCACTCCTTTTCATTTTGTACGTAAACGACATTTCCTCCATCCTCAAAATTGTTAAAGCTCTAATATATGCCGACGACATGAAGCTGTTTTTGGAAATAAAAAATCAAAAAGACATCAATGTATTTCAGAATGAAATCCACACATTTTACATCTGGTGTAAGAAAAGCCTACTTGAAGTAAAAGTAAAAAAATGCAATGTAATATCCTTTAGCAGAAAATTAACAACACCCAAAATTGTAATTGCATTAGGGGATCAGAATGTGAAGAAATGTGATAAAGTTAGGGATTTAGGAATAATCTTAGATTCTAAACTTAATTTCATAGACCACTATAACACTATCATACACAAGGCAAACAACATGTTAGGGTTTATCAAACGCTTCTGTTATAATTTTCAAGACCAGTACACTATCAAAACTTTGTATATTGCCTATGTGAGGTCAATACTGGAATACTGTAGCATTGTATGGTCTCCTCGTCCTGGCGTACATGAAGAAAGAATAGAATCAGTACAAAAGCAATTTCTACTATATGCTCTTCGTAAGCTAGGTTGGACCGCACATCGTCTTCCGTCATATGAAGCACGCTGCATGTTGATTGACATTCAAACATTAAAAGAACGGCGAGAGTACGCGATGGCTTCATTTGTAAACGATATCGTTTCGCAGAACGTTGACTCAGCAGTACTACTTTCTAAATTGAACTTTTATGCACCCATTCGACAACTTCGACACCGTAGTTTATCTGCTCTTAACCATCATCGTACGGAATACGCAAAAAATGGACCTATAAATAGTATGATGAATTCTTATAATCAACACTGCGAAGCCATTGACTTTACGATGTCCCGGTATAAACTGAAACAGTATTTCAAGTCCTTGAGGCTGAGGACACAAAATTAATTTGTTTTATGTTCGTGGATAGTTTAGAAATTAATGTAACTAGTCTACATATATGATTGACGAAATAAATAAATAAATATTCAAAATACCATTTTGAAATCCAAGATGGCGACTACCGGTTTGGGAAAAACAGCCTAAAATAAACAAATACTGTCCAATATGAGTATCTCTGGAACCAGAATGATGCATGTAGCTAACAATTGACCTCAGGCACCATTTTAATTTCTAAATTGTAATTTCTAGGAAACAGTCGAAAATGACCGAATAATTCTCAATATGGATATTTCTGTAATCGAGATGATGCATAGAAACCAAACATTGACCTTGGATACCATTTTGAATTTGAAGGCGACCACTTTTAGTTTCTGGAAAACAACCAAAATAACTAAATACCTCCCAATATGGGTATTTCCGGTGTCAGATTGATGCTAGAAAATCTGCTGAAAATGACCGAATACCACTCAATATGAATATATTCAGAATTAAGGCGACAGAAGCCAAAAGTCGAGAATGTTGTCATTTCGATAAAACCAATCATTTAAAACGATTTGTTATTTGACTTTGATCATATCTTATGCCGATTCGTCGTGCATTTGCAGATTTTAAACACATCGCAAGGAATCAATGAATTTGAAACGTTCAAATAGTACGATACCACATATAAATCATGTTGAGGCCACATACACCGATCAAAGCAGGTATAGTTTTAAATAATCTTTGAATTTCTTTTCTTTCCATAACTTTTCAACCACATATCAAATTGTCATGAAGTTATTTGTAAGCTTGAGAGATTATTCGTTCGTATGACACTAGTTATGCTCAAATAAGTCATGTAATATTTGAGATAATAGACTTTCGTTGTTTTATTACCCAATTTAATACATAACGGTTGCTTAAGTTCGATGATAATCAAATAAAATGGGAACGTATAGGGCAGCCAAAATTTGAATCCACGTGTTCAATCATAATTCATCAGTTAATCCTTAACGAGCCCGCTCATCTGATAATAATATTGATCAAATCGATTTTGTTCATTTTTTTTTCTGTGCCGAACACGCATCAGTACTGGACGTGTTTGGTGATCGGTCCGATAGAGTATAAAACAAAAGACGTGTGAACAAGTGTTGGCATTGTTTGCCTGGTCGAGTGAAATAAATCCGGGTTCAAGGTCGTTCCTTTGTGCAACTGTTTCGCATCGTGACTGCCAGCTGGTGCGTAAGCCGATTTGGCTGCTGGCTGGATTGTGCTACAGCAGTGGACGAGACACAAACGAGGAAAAAGAAGAAGCCATCAGTGTCAGCGAGTCGTATCGCTGTGTGGAGTGATCTCACACCTGGCTCGCTGCTGGTGGCTGTTTGGTGCTGCTGTATTGGTGCTGCTGGCTGTAACGGCTGCTACTTCGAACGATCGGACAACCAACCTTACTGGAAGGGAGAAATAAAAAGGTACGTGTTCTTGTCAGCGCTAGTGCGCTAAACATAGCGCGATGGATGTAGATCCCTCGCCTCCCGCGCCACCATCCCCGAACCCCTCTGACCCTGACCCTTCTGTTACCCCCTCCCCTGTTCATTCTTCAGTCCCCCCTCGCCCCAGGCTTTACCCAGACGGAGCCCAGGGCAGCTATACTGTTTATTTTCGGCCAAAGGCAGGACCGAAATCGAAAAAGTTGAACCTCTTGCAGATTTCTAAAGACCTGACGAAGGAGTACAAGGGCGTGACCGAAATTTCCAAGGTCCGGCCTAACAAGCTCCGTGTCGTGGTCGGTAACCTGAAAGAGGCCAACGATATAGCTTGCTCTGAGCTCTTCACACGCGAGTATCGCGTTTACATACCCGCACGAGACGTGGAGATCGACGGTGTCATAACCGATTCGAGTCTGTCCGTCGAGTGTATACTGCAAAGTGCCAAAGGGTGCTTTAAGAACAAAACGTGTCCCGAAGTAAAGGTGCTCGACTGCAAGCAATTGCGGTCAGCATCGATCATCGGTGGCAAAACAGTATACACTCCGTCAGACTCTTTTCGAGTTACGTTCGCCGGGTCTGCACTACCAAGCCACGTCTCGATCCACCGGGTTCGTCTCCCTGTGAGGCTCTACGTGCCCCGCGTCATGAACTGCCTGAATTGCAAGCAGTTAGGCCATACAGCCGCCTACTGCTGCAATAAGGCACGTTGTGGCAAGTGTGGGGAGTCTCATGCGGAAGATTCTTGCAGTGTTAACGCTGAAAAGTGTATTCACTGCGGAGAAAATCTGCATGAGCTCTCGACATGTGCGGTGTACATGCAGCGCAGGGATAAAATAAAACGGTCTCTCAAAGAGCGTTCAAAGCGTTCCTACGCTGACATGCTGAAGAAGACCGTTACCACTTCTCCCGTTACTTCGAACCCCTTCGATCTGTTGCCCTCTGAGGAAACCGATTCTGACGATTCACCAGCGGGAGCATCTTACGCCAATCCTGGGGAGTCTAGAAAGAGGAAAAGTGTTTCCTCTCCTAAACTTCCCAGAAAAGGTCCTAAGATTTCTCAAAGTGAAATGAAGGTTACAAACAAACCAAACAGTGCTGCGGAAAAACCGAAGCAAACTCCTCCTGGGCTGGCAAATTTAAAGTCCCAGAAGGAGTTCCCAGCACTGCCAGGAACATCTAAAACCCCAGTTGCTCCTTTTACACTCCCAGTTGATGAAACAAACTCTGGATTAGTGAAATTTTCTGACATTGTGGACTGGATTTTTGAAACTTTCAATGTACCCGATCCAATTAAAATTTTTCTTACAGCATTCCTCCCAACAGTTAGATCATTTTTGAAGCAGTTGACTACCCAATGGCCTCTCCTTGCAGCGATTGTATCCTTCGATGCCTAATTCAACTGCGTATATGAAGGATTCTATCTCTGTCTTACAGTGGAATTGTAGAAGTATTTTACCAAAAATTGATTCGTTTAAAGTTTTGATAAATAAAAACAAATGCGATGCATTTTCCCTTTGTGAAACTTGGCTTACTTCAAATATTGATCTCAACTTCCATGATTTTAATATTATTCGCCTTGATCGAGACACCCCATATGGAGGAGTACTTTTAGGGATTAAAAAGTGCTATTCTTTCTATCGTATTAACCTCCCCTCGATTCCAGGCATCGAAGTTGTCGCATGTCAAATGACAATACAAGGTAAAGAGCTTTGTATTGCCTCAATATATATTCCCCCCAGAGCACAGGTTGGGCAACGGCTGCTCTTTGATTTAATAGAACTTCTTCCCTCGCCACGTTTGATTTTGGGAGACTTCAACTCTCATGGCGTGGCTTGGGGTTCCCCATACAATGATAACCGCTCCTCTTTAATCTATAACCTTTGCGATGACTTCGACATGACTATTTTAAACAACGGTGAAATGACACGTATCCCGAAACCTCCAGCGCGCCCAAGCGCTTTGGATCTATCCTTATGTTCGACGTCGCTACGGTTGGATTGCACATGGAAGGTAATCCTCGATCCTCACGGTAGCGACCATCTGCCTATTCTTATTTCAATTACTAACGGGTCAACTCGCATGCGACCAATTGACATTCCGTATGACCTCACACGAAATGTCGATTGGAAGTTATACGAGGAAATGATTTCAAAAGCGGTCGAGTCGATTCAACATCATTCACCACTTGAAGAATACAACCTCCTCGCGGGCTTGATTCTCGACGCCGCGTTGCAAGCCCAAACGAAGAAATATCCCGGCGTAACGATCAAAGAACGGCCTCCCACTCCGTGGTGGGACCAAGAGTGCTCCGATGTCTACACGCAAAGATCCGACGCGTTTAAGGCCTACCAGACGGGAGGTATACCTGGCGACTATTTACGATATTCGGAGCTTGATACCAAGCTTAAAAGCTTGGCTAAAGCAAAGAAACGTGGATATTGGCGTCGGTTCGTGAACGAGACGTCGAGGGAGACATCGATGAGCACTCTTTGGAACACAGCCCGAAGAATGCGGAATCGCGTAACGGTCAACGAAAGCGAGGAGTCTTCAAGTAGGTGGATATTTGATTTTGCCAGGAAAGTATGTCCGGACTCTGTTCCTGAGCAAAATATTGTTCGCGATGCGTCTCCGGGCCACGACGCGATAGAATCACCTTTTACGATGGCAGAACTTTCAGTTGCCCTCCTGTCCTGTAACAATAACGCGCCTGGATTAGATAGAATCAAATTCAACTTGTTGAAGAATCTACCCGGCAATGCCAAGAGGCGCTTGTTGAACTTGTTCAATAAGTTCCTGGAGCAAAACATTGTACCGCAGGATTGGAGGCAAGTGAAGGTGATCGCCATCCAAAAACCAGGGAAACCAGCTTCTAATCACAACTCTTATAGGCCGATTGCAATGCTATCCTGTATCCGGAAATTGATGGAAAAAATGATACTCCGTCGTTTAGACCACTGGGTCGAATCAAATGGTCTACTATCAGAAACTCAATTTGGCTTCCGCCGTGCCAAAGGGACGAATGATTGTCTTGCGTTGCTTTCAACAGATATTCAGCTGGCGTATGCTCGTAAAGAACAAATGGCGTCTGCGTTCTTGGACATTAAGGGGGCTTTTGATTCCGTTTCTATTGACATTCTTTCGGGTAAACTTCACCGACAAGGATTTTCTCCAATTTTGAACAATTTTTTGCACAACTTGTTGTCCGAAAAGCACATGCATTTTACGCATGGCGATTTGGCAACTTTTCGCATTAGCTACATGGGTCTTCCCCAGGGCTCATGTTTAAGCCCCCTTCTTTACAACTTTTATGTAAATGACATCGACGAATGTCTGGCAAATTCATGCACGTTAAGACAACTTGCAGACGACAGTGTAATCTCTGTTACAGGAGCCAAAGCTGCCGATTTGCAAGGACCATTGCAAGATACCTTGGACAATTTGTCTGCTTGGGCTTTACAGCTAGGTATCGAATTCTCTCCGGAGAAGACTGAGATAGTAGTTTTTTCTAGGAAGCATGAACCTGCTCAGCTTCAAACACAATTAATGGGTAAAACGATTTCTCAGGTTTTGGTACACAAATATCTTGGTGTCTGGTTCGACTCTAAAGGCACCTGGGGTTGTCACGTGAGGTATCTGATGGAAAAATGTCAACAAAGAGTGAATTTTCTTCGTACAATAACCGGACAATGGTGGGGAGCCCATCCAGGAGACCTTATAAGGCTTTACCAAACAACGATATTGTCTGTTATTGAATACGGGTGTTTCTGCTTCCGCTCCGCAGCAAACACACATTTGATCAAACTGGAGCGAATACAATATCGTTGTTTGCGTATCGCCTTAGGTTGCATGCAGTCGACCCATACGATGAGTTTGGAGGTTTTAGCTGGAGTACTACCATTGAAAAACCGCTTCTGGAGCCTGTCTTCTCGTATTCTAATCAAATGTGAGGTCTTGAACCGTCCCGTGATTGAAAATTTTGAAAGGTTAATCGAACTTAATTCTCAAACCCGTTTTATGACATTGTATTTCAATCACATGTCCCAAAATATTAACCCTTCTTCGAATATTCCAAATCGTGTCGACTTATCAAATACTTCTGATTCTACTGTGTTTTTCGATACATCCATGATAGAAGAAACTCGTGGAATCCCGGATCATTTACGCGTGCAGCAGATCCCTAAAATTTTTTCCAATAAATATCGAAACATCAACTGCGACAATATGTACTACACTGACGGATCACTTCTTGATGGGTCCACTGGCTTCGGTATCTTCAATAACAATTTAACCGTCTCCCATAAGCTCGATAATCCTGCTTCTGTTTACGTCGCAGAATTAGCTGCAATTCAGTACACCCTAGGGATTATCGAAAAAATGCCCACGGACCATTATTTCATCTTTACGGACAGTCTCAGTTCCATTGAGGCTCTCCGATCGATGAAAGATGTTAAGCACTCTCCGTATTTCCTGGGGAAAATACGGGAACATCTGAGTGCTTTATCCGAAAAATCTACTCAGATTACCTTAGCGTGGGTCCCTTCTCACTGCTCGATACCGGGTAATGAGAAAGCGGACTCTTTGGCTAAGGTGGGCGCAACAAACGGTGATATTTATGAAAGACCAATTGCCTTTAATGAATTTTTCGCACTTGTACGTCAGAATACGATCATCAGTTGGCAAAATGCTTGGACCAGAGGGGAATTGGGAAGGTGGTTACATTCCATAATCCCCAAAGTATCGACGAACCCGTGGTTCAAGGGGTTGGATGTAGGTCGGGATTTCATTTGCGTGATGTCCCGGCTTATGTCCAATCACTATAGATTTGACGCGCTCCTCCGTCGTGTTGGGCTCGGGGAAAGTGGTATCTGTGCCTGTGGTGAAGGTTATCACGACATAGAGCATGTGGTTTGGTCATGCCCTGTACACCGTGACGCCAGGTCTAAATTAATAGCTTCCCTGCAGGCCGAGGGTAGACAGCCGGCTGTTCCTGTTCGTGATGTCTTGGCGAGCTGTGACCTATCCTACATGTCCCTTATATACGTTTTCCTGAAATCCATCCACGCCCCAGTCTAGTCCCGTTCCCCTCCGTCTACACCCAACAAAACGACAAGAACACGTTTGAACCTTAAGCACAAAACCAGCAACCAGACCCCGCACAACAGAACCAGGACCCAAGGACTACGAGCCTCTGTCCCAACTCACGACATCGTGGCTCAGCAGAACGAATCCATACATGCCATTCGACGATTATCAGACGACCATTGAACAACAAAACACTGATTGGAAATCCCATGCTAGTTTTAAGTTAGACTTAATTTCAGCTCGTAGTCGGCAGCGAGGATAAAAAATTTGCTTTAGTTTTTAAGTCATCAGATATAATTGGCGCCGTTAAACATTAAATTGTATTTGTGCCGTGTCAAATAAATGTTATGTGAAGAAAAAAAAAAAATCGATTTTGTAGTTTCTGAGATAACGAAGTTTCGTGATTTTCACATTTCGGTACATTACAGACGAAGTTACAGTCCGATTACAGTACAGTGAGGCAGCTAGACTTTTTATTTGACATTAATTTTGTGGAAATCGGGTCAGCCATCTCTGAGAAAAGTGAGTGAGTCTTCGGAATATGTTCCTTTTCATAGCTGGATTTCACATTTTTAAACATAACAGGCAAAGTAATAGTTCGATTGCAAAACAAATCAATAGGGTCTTATGGGGCAACTAGACCTTCCATTTGACACTGATTTTATGAAAATCGGTTCAGCCATCTCTGAGAAACATGAGTGAGATTAAACAGACTTTAGAACACGTTTCTTTCAATAACTTTTGAACCACAAGTTCAATCTTTATAAAATTCAAAAGTTAAGGGTTTTTCGGGAAGCACGTTCATTTGAAACCAATTTCGTTCAAATCGGTTGTGTGGTTTGTGAGATAATGATGTTTTATGATTTTCACATTTTGATACATAACCTCTAAACTAAGAATCCGATTACAATGAAATTTAATAGGGTCTTATGGGGCAACTAGACCTTTCATTTGCAATTAATTTCATGAAAATCGGTCCAGCCATCTCTGAGAAAAGTGAGTGAGAATAAAAATCTGCACATACACACACACATACACACACACACATACATACAGAAAATGCTCAGCTCGTCGAGCTGAGTCGAGTGATATATGCCATTTGGCCCTTTGGAGCACTTTTATACTTTCGGTTTTGCAAGTGATTGCTATACCTTTCTAGGAGAAAGGCAAAAATCACACACACACACACAGATACACGCACACACACACAGACACACATATACACACACACACAGACACACATATACACACACATACGCAAACACACATACACACACATTCACACCCACATACACACACAGACACTCACTTACACACTCACACACTCACACACATACACACACACACACATTCGTCAATGTTCCCGCCAACAGAGCCGTCCCGGTACTGAGTTCAGAGCAACAGAGGGGGTCTTCCAGCCTTTTATCTCAGGCAAGTATCCGACACAGGCGCGTTTCGATTGCTCTTTGCTCCCCGACACCTTTTTAAATTTCAGCGTCGATAACGAGCCCTCCAATATTGGAATGCAGCTGCAACCGGGACGCAATGTGGAAAGCAACATGGAAGCCCCTGGTTCCTCTGCCCCAGTCGCGCCTATTGCAGCCAGCGCTCACCACAGTCGTCTCGGTCCTGAGGGCAGATGTGGATCGGGGGTCTTCCAACCTGCTTCAGCAGGCAAGTATAATTACAACTCGTTCCAATCGATGCCTGATACCGCTTCGCATTTTTTTTTAGCTGCGTTTCCGGCACTTCGAGCAGCACATCAACAACACGACCAACAAGCAGCCGGCTTTCTAGCCGCCACCAAGAGGTCATCGTGTACTACCAGAATATCGGCGGTATGAACAGCGTTGTTGATGATTTCCGCGTTGCCGTCTCGGATCTTTGCTACGCTATCATAGTTCTTACGGAGACTTGGCTGGATTCCCGCACACTTTCTCGTCAGGTGTTTGGAAATGACTACGAGGTTTTCCGTTGTGATAGGAGCTCCGATAATAGTCGCAAATCTACTGGTGGTGGCGTTCTCGTGGCTGTTAATTCCAAGTTCGAAGCAAAAATTTAAGCGAATGCTGCCTCTTTGAGCCTGGAACAAGTTTGGACAGCGATCAAACTGGGGGATCGTAAGTTGTTTCTCTGCGCTCTGTACATACCTCCGGATCGAGTACATGAGCGTGAATTGATTGTTGCTCATTGTCAATCAGTCTTCTCAGTGTTGGAAACTGTAAAACCTACAGACGAAGTTATGGTGTTCGGCGATTTCAATCTTCCCCGGATTTCATGGAGAGAATTTCGAGACGGGTTTCTCTTTCCGGACTTGGATCATTCGAGTATCCATCCTAACGCAGCTTTACTTTTGGATTACTATAGCTCAGCCACACTCACTCAAATTAACCATATCACCAACCAGAACAACCGCATTTTAGACCTCTGCTTTGTGAGCGCCCAGGACACGGCCCCATATTTATGCGAGGCCCCTGCTCTCTGAAACTCTATTTTTGACTCCGTCGATGCCGATGTCGCCGCTCAAAGTTTCTCCAACGTATTGGCCTACGCCATCGATCGATACGTCCCAAAGAAGTGCCAGCATCCTGCTCCCCTACAGCCGTGGCAAACGAGAGAACTTCGGCAGTTGAAATCCCAGAAGAGAGCTGCCTTGAAAAAATTTACTAAGCACCGTACACTGTCCCTAAAACGTCATTACGTGAGAATCAACCACACCTACAAAAAGTGTCGCGAAACGATTCTCCGATATCATCAAGCTTTACAGAGAAAGCTCAAGTCTCGTCCCAAACAGTTTTGGCGGTTCGTTAATCAACAACGACATGAAGGTGGTATACCCTCTTATATGACATTCAACGGTAAGGAAGCAACCACCCCGCAGGACATCTGTCAGCTTTTCTCCGAGAAATTTGCCAGCGTGTTCACTGACGAGACACTGAGCGATCATCACGTCGAACGTGCCGCCAGTAATACCCCACGGTCCGGTCAAACTTTGAACACTTTTCATTTAGACGCGACAATAATTTCTAGAGCCTGCTGCAAACTCAAAGCATCATTAAACCCAGGTCTTGAGGCTCTTGAGTTGCACTACAAAACGTATTATTTGGATTTTTATCCTAGATCTGGTGGCAAGAGGAAAACTGCTGTGTAAATCACCTTTATTTTTTAGAAAAATGCGAATATCTCATCATGTATTCTCGATAGCAACTTCCAATAACCCTCATTTTGTTCCCTTTTTAGAGTAGAATAGACATGCCAATTTTCATGAAAACTGATTCAGTTTACACAAAGCCATAACAATTTTAAGTTTTTAGCAGTTTTTGGACTTCAATTTCTGACGTGCTTTTTTACCCCACTTACATTATACTATTATATAGATAGATAAACCCTGAAAGTTTCAGTTCGATCGGAGTTCTGGTAAACTGGCTCTTAAAATAATAACCTGGAAATCAGAAAAATGATCTTAAATTATTATTTTTCAAATTAAAAGGCTTTTACTGCACGAACATGTCTTGCAGAAACTGTTGAAAAGGAAACAAATTTATTTTTAACTTCTTTTAAACTATTCAAGAAAAAAATCACACACACACAGACACACACACGCACACATACACACACATACGTACACACACAGACACACGCACACACTCACACACACAGACACACACACGCACACACACACGCACACGCACACACAGACACACACACAAAAATACACACAAAGACACACACGCACACACATACAAACACACATACACATACACACACGCACACACACACCTATACACACCCACACATACACACACACATACAGAAAATGCTCAACTCGTCAAGCTGAGTCGAGTGATATATGCCATTCGGCCCTTTGGAGCACTTTTAATTCTTCGGTTTTGCAAGTAATTGCTATACCTCTCTAGGAGAAAGGCAAAAATACCGGGTACGCATAGTACTAAACAATCATTTGAGTAGGGTACGATTGCACAGTGGGGAATCGCTGGCCATCAGCCAAAAAAAATTGTTTTCGTTAGCTGTTTCATAATATTTTTCCTTTATTGCTATAATATTCAAGTGTCTAAATCCAAAATTTGGGCGCAATATCATGGAATATGAATTTTTTATGACTTTTCAAAACTTGACGAACTGACGTTTTTTGTCTTTTTTTTTTGAAAAAAAGTACATTACTTTAAAACGCTCTGTAACTTCAATAATAGCTTAGATTTTTTTGACGTCAAAGGAAAAGTTGTTGTAAGTATTGTGCAAAACAAACCCTTTTCATTAGATATTGTAAAATTTGGCTATAGTAGGCCTGACACTAAAAAAACGTGATTTTTTGTAGAAAAGTAGCTTAAAAGTTTAGTTGCCGCAGTTTGCCACGGTTGTGATTACGTTCAAAGTTTAAGTAAAAACGTAAGCTTTCAAATGCATACTGTCCGCTGTAGCGCAAAACTGCGCAAATTGTCACTTTAGTGAAAAAAGCGATAGTCGAACAGTAAACAAATCTTTATGAAATTTTAATTACGTCAAGCTTTCTGCAAATTTAAAACAATATTAAAAACATTCAGCCCTTTTCAATTTATGATCATGAAATTCGCTGAACTGATTGAAGTGTCAAATACTAGCAGCAAATTCATACCACCAAACTCCGGCTAACAGTAGCCCGTTTGAAGATTGCTTTTGCTTCGCACTCGTTTGCATGCAAAAGCACACATTTTGCTTTATGAGTAAAAAAAACCTAAATTAATCCACCTAGCGGTCAGACTCAGCCTTTCTCATTCAAACTTATTATTTGTAAAAATAGATTTACATGAATGCTTAAATCCAATAGATGTTTATCCACTCTTTGGGTTCTAAAATATTGATGTTGTAATTAAAGTATAAAATATGAAATTTGACGTAATGTTAGTACTTAAGAAATAGCTAAATAAATGCAATGACTCTTAATTTCGAACAATTTAATCACGAGCGATGCCGGGAACGTTCAGATAGTACGATACCACATTTAAATCATATTGAGGCCATATATATTGATCGAAGCAGGTAAAGTGTTGAATAGTCTTTGAATTTCTTTTCTTTCTAAAACTTTTAAACAGCATATCAAATTGTTCTGAAGTTTGTTATTTGTAAGTTTGAGAGATGACTCATTTGTATGACACTAGTTATGTTCAAATAAGTCGTGTAATACTTGAGATAATAGACTTTCGTTGTTTTACAAATTAAAACATAACGCTTGCTTAAGTTTGATTACAATCAAATGAAAAGGTAACGTATGGGGCAGCCAATCTTTGAAACCACGTGTTCAATCATAATTCATCAGTTAACCCTTAACTAGCCCGTTCATCTGATATCAATATTGTTCAAATCGGTTGTGTAGTTTCTAAGATAATGAAGTTTCGTGATTTTCACATTTCGATACATTACCGACGAAGTTTCAGCTCGTAGTCGGCAGCGAGGATAAAAAATTTGCTTTAGTTTTTAAGTCATCAGATATAATTGGCGCCGTTAAACATTAAATTGTATTTGTGCCGTGTCAAATAAATGTTATGTGAAGAAAAAAAAAAAATCGATTTTGTAGTTTCTGAGATAACGAAGTTTCGTGATTTTCACATTTCGGTACATTACAGACGAAGTTACAGTCCGATTACAGTACAGTGAGGCAGCTAGACTTTTTATTTGACATTAATTTTGTGGAAATCGGGTCAGCCATCTCTGAGAAAAGTGAGTGAGTCTTCGGAATATGTTCCTTTTCATAGCTGGATTTCACATTTTTAAACATAACAGGCAAAGTAATAGTTCGATTGCAAAACAAATCAATAGGGTCTTATGGGGCAACTAGACCTTCCATTTGACACTGATTTTATGAAAATCGGTTCAGCCATCTCTGAGAAACATGAGTGAGATTAAACAGACTTTAGAACACGTTTCTTTCAATAACTTTTGAACCACAAGTTCAATCTTTATAAAATTCAAAAGTTAAGGGTTTTTCGGGAAGCACGTTCATTTGAAACCAATTTCGTTCAAATCGGTTGTGTGGTTTGTGAGATAATGATGTTTTATGATTTTCACATTTTGATACATAACCTCTAAACTAAGAATCCGATTACAATGAAATTTAATAGGGTCTTATGGGGCAACTAGACCTTTCATTTGCAATTAATTTCATGAAAATCGGTCCAGCCATCTCTGAGAAAAGTGAGTGAGAATAAAAATCTGCACATACACACACACATACACACACACACATACATACAGAAAATGCTCAGCTCGTCGAGCTGAGTCGAGTGATATATGCCATTTGGCCCTTTGGAGCACTTTTATACTTTCGGTTTTGCAAGTGATTGCTATACCTTTCTAGGAGAAAGGCAAAAATCACACACACACACACAGATACACGCACACACACACAGACACACATATACACACACACACAGACACACATATACACACACATACGCAAACACACATACACACACATTCACACCCACATACACACACAGACACTCACTTACTCACTTACACACTCACACACTCACACACATACACACACACACACATTCGTCAATGTTCCCGCCAACAGAGCCGTCCCGGTACTGAGTTCAGAGCAACAGAGGGGGTCTTCCAGCCTTTTATCTCAGGCAAGTATCCGACACAGGCGCGTTTCGATTGCTCTTTGCTCCCCGACACCTTTTTAAATTTCAGCGTCGATAACGAGCCCTCCAATATTGGAATGCAGCTGCAACCGGGACGCAATGTGGAAAGCAACATGGAAGCCCCTGGTTCCTCTGCCCCAGTCGCGCCTATTGCAGCCAGCGCTCACCACAGTCGTCTCGGTCCTGAGGGCAGATGTGGATCGGGGGTCTTCCAACCTGCTTCAGCAGGCAAGTATAATTACAACTCGTTCCAATCGATGCCTGATACCGCTTCGCATTTTTTTTTAGCTGCGTTTCCGGCACTTCGAGCAGCACATCAACAACACGACCAACAAGCAGCCGGCTTTCTAGCCGCCACCAAGAGGTCATCGTGTACTACCAGAATATCGGCGGTATGAACAGCGTTGTTGATGATTTCCGCGTTGCCGTCTCGGATCTTTGCTACGCTATCATAGTTCTTACGGAGACTTGGCTGGATTCCCGCACACTTTCTCGTCAGGTGTTTGGAAATGACTACGAGGTTTTCCGTTGTGATAGGAGCTCCGATAATAGTCGCAAATCTACTGGTGGTGGCGTTCTCGTGGCTGTTAATTCCAAGTTCGAAGCAAAAATTTAAGCGAATGCTGCCTCTTTGAGCCTGGAACAAGTTTGGACAGCGATCAAACTGGGGGATCGTAAGTTGTTTCTCTGCGCTCTGTACATACCTCCGGATCGAGTACATGAGCGTGAATTGATTGTTGCTCATTGTCAATCAGTCTTCTCAGTGTTGGAAACTGTAAAACCTACAGACGAAGTTATGGTGTTCGGCGATTTCAATCTTCCCCGGATTTCATGGAGAGAATTTCGAGACGGGTTTCTCTTTCCGGACTTGGATCATTCGAGTATCCATCCTAACGCAGCTTTACTTTTGGATTACTATAGCTCAGCCACACTCACTCAAATTAACCATATCACCAACCAGAACAACCGCATTTTAGACCTCTGCTTTGTGAGCGCCCAGGACACGGCCCCATATTTATGCGAGGCCCCTGCTCTCTGAAACTCTATTTTTGACTCCGTCGATGCCGATGTCGCCGCTCAAAGTTTCTCCAACGTATTGGCCTACGCCATCGATCGATACGTCCCAAAGAAGTGCCAGCATCCTGCTCCCCTACAGCCGTGGCAAACGAGAGAACTTCGGCAGTTGAAATCCCAGAAGAGAGCTGCCTTGAAAAAATTTACTAAGCACCGTACACTGTCCCTAAAACGTCATTACGTGAGAATCAACCACACCTACAAAAAGTGTCGCGAAACGATTCTCCGATATCATCAAGCTTTACAGAGAAAGCTCAAGTCTCGTCCCAAACAGTTTTGGCGGTTCGTTAATCAACAACGACATGAAGGTGGTATACCCTCTTATATGACATTCAACGGTAAGGAAGCAACCACCCCGCAGGACATCTGTCAGCTTTTCTCCGAGAAATTTGCCAGCGTGTTCACTGACGAGACACTGAGCGATCATCACGTCGAACGTGCCGCCAGTAATACCCCACGGTCCGGTCAAACTTTGAACACTTTTCATTTAGACGCGACAATAATTTCTAGAGCCTGCTGCAAACTCAAAGCATCATTAAACCCAGGTCTTGAGGCTCTTGAGTTGCACTACAAAACGTATTATTTGGATTTTTATCCTAGATCTGGTGGCAAGAGGAAAACTGCTGTGTAAATCACCTTTATTTTTTAGAAAAATGCGAATATCTCATCATGTATTCTCGATAGCAACTTCCAATAACCCTCATTTTGTTCCCTTTTTAGAGTAGAATAGACATGCCAATTTTCATGAAAACTGATTCAGTTTACACAAAGCCATAACAATTTTAAGTTTTTAGCAGTTTTTGGACTTCAATTTCTGACGTGCTTTTTTACCCCACTTACATTATACTATTATATAGATAGATAAACCCTGAAAGTTTCAGTTCGATCGGAGTTCTGGTAAACTGGCTCTTAAAATAATAACCTGGAAATCAGAAAAATGATCTTAAATTATTATTTTTCAAATTAAAAGGCTTTTACTGCACGAACATGTCTTGCAGAAACTGTTGAAAAGGAAACAAATTTATTTTTAACTTCTTTTAAACTATTCAAGAAAAAAATCACACACACACAGACACACACACGCACACATACACACACATACGTACACACACAGACACACGCACACACTCACACACACAGACACACACACGCACACACACACGCACACGCACACACAGACACACACACAAAAATACACACAAAGACACACACGCACACACATACAAACACACATACACATACACACACGCACACACACACCTATACACACCCACACATACACACACACATACAGAAAATGCTCAACTCGTCAAGCTGAGTCGAGTGATATATGCCATTCGGCCCTTTGGAGCACTTTTAATTCTTCGGTTTTGCAAGTAATTGCTATACCTCTCTAGGAGAAAGGCAAAAATACCGGGTACGCATAGTACTAAACAATCATTTGAGTAGGGTACGATTGCACAGTGGGGAATCGCTGGCCATCAGCCAAAAAAAATTGTTTTCGTTAGCTGTTTCATAATATTTTTCCTTTATTGCTATAATATTCAAGTGTCTAAATCCAAAATTTGGGCGCAATATCATGGAATATGAATTTTTTATGACTTTTCAAAACTTGACGAACTGACGTTTTTTGTCTTTTTTTTTTGAAAAAAAGTACATTACTTTAAAACGCTCTGTAACTTCAATAATAGCTTAGATTTTTTTGACGTCAAAGGAAAAGTTGTTGTAAGTATTGTGCAAAACAAACCCTTTTCATTAGATATTGTAAAATTTGGCTATAGTAGGCCTGACACTAAAAAAACGTGATTTTTTGTAGAAAAGTAGCTTAAAAGTTTAGTTGCCGCAGTTTGCCACGGTTGTGATTACGTTCAAAGTTTAAGTAAAAACGTAAGCTTTCAAATGCATACTGTCCGCTGTAGCGCAAAACTGCGCAAATTGTCACTTTAGTGAAAAAAGCGATAGTCGAACAGTAAACAAATCTTTATGAAATTTTAATTACGTCAAGCTTTCTGCAAATTTAAAACAATATTAAAAACATTCAGCCCTTTTCAATTTATGATCATGAAATTCGCTGAACTGATTGAAGTGTCAAATACTAGCAGCAAATTCATACCACCAAACTCCGGCTAACAGTAGCCCGTTTGAAGATTGCTTTTGCTTCGCACTCGTTTGCATGCAAAAGCACACATTTTGCTTTATGAGTAAAAAAAACCTAAATTAATCCACCTAGCGGTCAGACTCAGCCTTTCTCATTCAAACTTATTATTTGTAAAAATAGATTTACATGAATGCTTAAATCCAATAGATGTTTATCCACTCTTTGGGTTCTAAAATATTGATGTTGTAATTAAAGTATAAAATATGAAATTTGACGTAATGTTAGTACTTAAGAAATAGCTAAATAAATGCAATGACTCTTAATTTCGAACAATTTAATCACGAGCGATGCCGGGAACGTTCAGATAGTACGATACCACATTTAAATCATATTGAGGCCATATATATTGATCGAAGCAGGTAAAGTGTTGAATAGTCTTTGAATTTCTTTTCTTTCTAAAACTTTTAAACAGCATATCAAATTGTTCTGAAGTTTGTTATTTGTAAGTTTGAGAGATGACTCATTTGTATGACACTAGTTATGTTCAAATAAGTCGTGTAATACTTGAGATAATAGACTTTCGTTGTTTTACAAATTAAAACATAACGCTTGCTTAAGTTTGATTACAATCAAATGAAAAGGTAACGTATGGGGCAGCCAATCTTTGAAACCACGTGTTCAATCATAATTCATCAGTTAACCCTTAACTAGCCCGTTCATCTGATATCAATATTGTTCAAATCGGTTGTGTAGTTTCTAAGATAATGAAGTTTCGTGATTTTCACATTTCGATACATTACCGACGAAGTTACAGTCCGATTAGTGCAAAATTCAATAGGGTGTTATGAGGTAGGTAGACCTTTTATTTGATACTAATTCTGTGGAAATCGGGTCAACCATCTCTGAGAAATATGAGTGAGTCCAAGTAAGTTATCTTGGAATATGTTTCTTTTCATAGCTGGATTCCACATTTTAAAACATAACAGGCAAAGTAATAATCCGTTAGTAAAAAAAAATCATTAGGGTCTTATGGGGCAACATGACCTTTCATATGACACTAATTTTATAAAAATCGGGCCAGCCATCTCTGAGAAACATGAGTGAGATTAAATAGTCTCCAGAACACGTTTCTTTCCATAACTTCTGAACCACATGTTCAATCTTCATAAAATTCAAAAGTTAAGGGTTCTGGAGACAGCCCGATCATTTGAAACCAATTTTATTAAAATCGGTTGTGTGGTTTCTGAGATATTGATGTTTCGTGATTTTTACATTTTGATACATAACCTCTAAACTAAAAATCCGATTACAATGAAATTCAAAAGCAACCTATGGCGCAACTAGACCTTTCATTTGCAATTAATTGCACATACATACACACTCACATACACACATACATACATACATACAGAAAATGCTCAGTTCGTCGAAAGGGGTCGAGTGGTATATGACATTCGGCCATTGGGACCACTTTTATACCTTTGGTTTTTCCAGTGATTGCTATACCTTTCTAGGAGAAAGGCAAAAAACAAAGAACAGTCGTCGCCCTCCGCATCTTTTCGTATTCATTTAGAACGTTGTGTCATTCCAGTGTCTTGGTTTTCAAATTCATAAATTCGTTGAATTTTATTATGGAGCCTTCAACTTCAGCGGCACCACCTAATTCAATTTCTAGTAAGTTGTCAATTCATGGTGTTATACATGTATTTGAATGTCCTCTTTCAACCATAGGATTAGGAAGATAACATATATATGAAATAATGAAACATCGAAAATCATTAGAAGAAATGAAAATTGCAGTGATAGACATTTTTCCTGCTGATAAGTATAATGAACTTCAAATTTGTTGGAAACAATTCAACACAAGATTCAAGCGATCACAGCGGAAGATGATGATGATGATGATGATGATGACTTTTACAATTTGTAATTAGTTTGTATTACTTATGTTGTTTTAGTTTATTTAAAAAAATATATATATTTAGGCAAAATTTGTTTAGTTCGAGGGGCGTCTATCGTCTGGGGAGGACGCCCGGTGGCACTACTTGTGGTCAAAGATCATATAATTTTATAAAAAAGGAAAAAAAATCACAAGAAGGTTGTATGCAAAGCCACGACCGCAAGGTTGAAGTAGCATACTTTTACAAGAAAGATAACCTGGCTGCTTGCGTGTCAGTCATTTTTTCTAGTAAATAAACGTTGACCGTTCATTGGCAGTATAGTAATTTCATTTTGTCTGATATTTTGAATGAAGTTCATTGGATATTTTTAAATTTTGTGCAAATGAGAAGTTGAAGTGCTGCCGAATTGTAATATGCACATTTAACGACATCATTAAACGGGAACGGAACAAAGGCTACGGTTATGCAGAACGCGAATGCCGGCGCGATGCGATTCGCCTTAACGTGGTGAAATGTACAGCTCTTTTTAAGGCGAAGTAGAGCTATACATTTCAACAGATTTCGTCTTGCCGAATCGCATCGCGCCGTTATTTGCGTTCTGCATGACCGTAGCCAAACACTAAGCGACGCAGACACGTAATAATAGTCAGAGTAGGCATGTAGATGAAGATAATTAACTTTGGATTGAAGCGCAAAACGAGAAAATATTAACCCTTCAAATAATCATTTGTGTTCTTCAAATTTCAGTTGTTCAATTTAATATCCGATGAAATGTTTGTTTATCAACTGATGAAGCTCTTATATAGGCCAAATGATGCATTCCCAATTTACTAGGTCCATAACTCTGCCGACCGTGCTTGGGAAAGCGCGGTATAACGACCAATCAGAGGTCGAATTTTGTTTTGACAAGGCTTAAGAGTTTTCAATAGTACAATAGTTCGAATGATAAAATTGCAATTTCATGCATTTGGTAGGAATCTTAGAAGATTTTCTAATCGATTGCATTAGCATTTGGAATTTTTCTCACTTTTTTCAGTTTTAGATTTTCATTTTACATCCCTATGTAGCCGAACTTCCTGAGAGAAGTATTCTAATTCAAAATTAAATCTTCATTTATTCATTTGTTGTCCTTATAAGGACAATTGTTCAATTTATCATAGGATGTAGTGTTTATCTTACATCTCTGTGTTAACTTGATAGTGAGGACTAAGGCGCACGGTCAACACAATGAGAAAGGTGTTTTCACATTGAAAACTAGACACGGCTTTACTGGAGGAAGTGTTGGCAAATGCATCTACCGCTAATACCACCGCTATCATACGAAAGCGCGTCGTTTCATGTGGGGAATATCAACAACGAAAAATGACGCGCGTCTCAGCATAACCCGAACTGTTTCGCCGTGATGCTCCCATTTACCTTTACATCGGCCTCAGGGAAGTACCGGCTGCATCTGCATCTACCGCTGAGGCTGTCACTATACTGCTATTGGTACCAAAAGCTATTAACTCTTCAAATAAGTGTTTTATTTGTTCTCAAAAGAACAATTGTTCAATTCAAAATCGGATTTACGCAATCGCATCTCTGTAATATTACCGACAATAATATTCTTCTGAACAAACTGATACAACTGTCACATTAGGCCTCTGCCATAATAGACGCGAACCGATTCGCTCAGCTGTAGGTTAATGTACAGCCATCAGTAGAGCTGTACATCAACCTACGGCCGAGCGAATCGGTTCGCGCCGCTTTTCGCGTCTACTATGGCAGAGGCCTTAGAGAAAGTTGCTGGCTGATGTATTCACTTCATGCAAGCCTGCTGCTGATGCTTCCCGCTACCACACTGAAACAGCATTTTAGTGAAGGGAGTGTCGTTGCATCAGCTGAACCTGCTACTATCGATGCTGATATACCCGCTGCAACAGCTACGCTATGCATAGCCATGCCACAGTTGTGGCCGCTATACGCTGGCCCAACTGCTGAGCACCTGCAACGCTATCCGTAGCCATGCCACAGTTGTGGCCGCCATTGGTATCCGCTGTACCTGCATCTGCTGGCCCTGCTGCTATCGATGGTGAGATCCGCTGAAACTGCTACGCTTATTCACAGCCATGCCACAGTTGTGGCCGCTATCCGCTGTCGATGGTACCCACTGCTCGCTCCCGCTGCTGCTAAGGGAGGACTGCTGTCGTCGCTGTTCAGAACTACTATGAGCGGCTTCGACTAAAACAGGCTTTTATATAGGGATGAAAATAGGAATGAATTATTTTACGTACGTGGTGGAATGATATAACTTGAAAAATATGTGTGACTTCATTCTGGTTCAGAGCGATCATTTGATAAGCTCCACCTCTTTTTTCCGTTTCTAAAGTTTTTCCTCAGTTTCGTAGCACGGATGCACAAAAATGATTTCTCGTCGAGCCGGACCGATAGCACTCTCATTGAAGCAACAAAATAACATGTTTTGTGTCGTGTTGTGCAGCTTGGTTGAAGAAAATGTTCCCGTCCCCATGTCGCATGTAAGCAGATTATTGCGTTCAGTAGATAGTGTATCCAGCGAATAAACACCGATGGTGCTCTCACACACGCAACGGTTTTAACCCGTGTCTTATTGCGGTTTGTAACATCAAGCGATTTCGTTTGCTCGCTGTTGCGTGTTGCATCATGTTGCAACTTGGCAGCTGGGAGACGACGAAACTCTGTTTATGCTGATTGATTGAATCGACTTCATATTAGCTCTGCATAGTCGAACTAACTGCTTTTGTGAATGCGTACTAACAGGGCAGTTTATTATTCAATGTCGGTTATGCTGATCGTAGCCTTTGCGCTGCCCCTACAGTGGGGGGGTTTACTAAATAAAGTGAAAATTAGACAACTACAACAGAATTTGATTGCATCCCGCACAGAATGTCTGCTTGTGTTGATGCCAGAAAATTATTAACCTTCAATTATTTTTTTATTTGCCTTGAAAAAAGCATGTTGCGGTTCAAAATCGGTTGCTAATTACAACCTTTGAGCTGCCCTAACATTGGGGGAATTAAGATACACGGACAACATGCACTGTGGAAGCTATTTCACATTCAGTAAATTAGACGGGTGCGACAAATTTAAATTGTTAGGATGCAACACAGAATGCTTGCTTGCGTTGACAAAAATTATTAACTTTCAATGACTTGTTTATTTGCCTTCAAAAAGGCATTTTGATTTCCAAAATTGGATTTCCTGATGGCAATCTCCATGCTGCCCCAACACGGGGGGAATGATGGCTGTCTGGCGACACACGCTGAGAAAAACCGCGCTGCTCCTGAGACGTGGTGACCAACCACAGGGCTAGTGCTGCTGCTAAGGAAGGACGACTGTGTTGTCGCTGTACACACGCCTAGAAAAACCGCGCTGCTCCTGAGACGTGGTGACCAACCACAGGGCTAGTGCTGCTGCTAAGGAAGGACGACTTGTCGCTGTCTAGAACTATTATGAGCGACTCCGGCTGAAACAGGCTCTTATATAGGGATGAAAATAGGAATGAATTATTTTTCGTAGGTGGTGGAATGACATAACTTGAGAAATATGTGTGACTTCATTCCGGCTCAGAGCGATCATTTGATAAGCTCCACCTCTTTTTTCAGTTTCTAAAGTTTTTCCTCAGTTTCGTAGCACGGATGCACAAAAATGATTTCTTGTCGAGCCGGACCGATAGCACTCTCATTGAAGCAACAAAATAACATGTTTTGTGTCGTGTTGCGCAGCTTCGTTGAAGAAAATGTTCCCGTCCCCGTGTCGCATGTAAGCAGATTATTGCGTTCAGTAGATAGTGTATCCAGCGAATAAACACCGATGGTGCTCTCACACACGCAACGGTTTTAACCCGTATCTTATTGCGGTTTGTAACATCAAGCGATTTCGTTTGCTCGCTGTTTCGTGTTGCATCATGTTGCAACTTGGCAGCTGGGAGACGACGAAATTCTGTTTATGCTGATTGATTGAATCGACTTCATATTAGCTCTGCATAGTCGAACTAACTGCTTTTGTGAATGCGTACTAACAGGGCAGTTTATTATTCAATGTCGGTTATGCTGATCGTAGCCTTTGCGCTGCCCCTACAGTGGGGGGGTTTACTAAATAAAATTGAAAATTAGACAACTACAACAGAATTTGATTGCATCCCGCACAGAATGTCTGCTTGTGTTGATGCCAGAAAATTATTAACCTTCAATTATTTTTTTTTTTTTTGCCTTGAAAAAAGCATGTTGCGGTTCAAAATCGGTTGCTAATTACAACCTTTGAGCTGCCCTAACATTGGGGGAATTAAGATACACGGACAACATGCCTTGTGGAAGCTATTTCACATTCAGTAAATTAGACGGGTGCGACAAATTTAAATTGTTAGGATGCAACACAGAATGCTTGCTTGCGTTGACAAAAATTATTAACTTTCAATGACTTGTTTATTTGCCTTCAAAAAGGCATTTTGATTTCCAAAATTGGATTTCCTGATGGCAATCTCCATGCTGCCCCAACACGGGGGGAATAATGGCTGTCTGGCGACACACGCTGAGAAAAACCGCGCTGCTCCTGAGACGTGGTGACCAACCACAGGGCTAGTGCTGCTGCTAAGGAAGGACGACTGCTGTTGTCGCTGTCTAGAACTATTATGAGCGGCTCCGGCTGAAACAGGCTCTTATATAGGCCAAATAGCATGTTTTCAATTGCAAGGTATATGATCCTGTCGACCGTGCTTGGGAAGCAAGCATATAACGACCAATCAGAGGTCGAATTTTTCGTTTCGACAAGGCTTGACTATTTTCAATAGTACAATAGTGTGAATAATATAATTACAATTATCCTATTTTGGGAAGAATCTTAGAAGATTTTCCAATCTATTGCTGCAAGAACGAAGGAAATCCATCGAATACTAACCGATTTATTAGCATTTGAAATTGGACATATTTTTCACTTTTTTCGGTTTTGGATTTTCATTTCACATCCCTATGTAGCCGAACTTCCTGAGAGAAGTATTCTACTTCAAAAAGTGCCAAAAAATATTAAAAATTGGGTTTTGTGCTTTATGGACGGCCCCAAACAAAAAATGGATGCCAAATTCGTGTTCAGCGCCCCAAAATTATGTAAATACCAAGTTTTTGTCGCATTTATCGAAACTTTTTTTGCTTGGCCAACCTTTGTATGGAGTCGCCCCACTGTGGATTGGTACGGCAAACACAAACGTATCAACAAAGCAGGCTTAGGGTAATACCGCAACACCGAAAAATCGAACAGGTACTAATTTGTTATACGTTTGTGGAAAGTCTGCTTCTCGCACAATGGGTTCGAAATGATGGCCAAAAACATGTAATAGAAAAATTGGATTTTCTCACGCATCGTTCTAAAGGCGCATTTTTAGAATATATCAAATGAAAGCTCTTGAGTTTCACTACAAAACGTATTATTTGGATTTACATCCTAGATCTGTTGGCAAGAGAAAAACTGCTGTGAAAATCACCTTTATTTTTTAGAAAAATGCGAATATCTCATCATGTATTCTCGATAGTAACTTCCAATAACCCTCATTTTGTTCCCTTTTTAGAGTAGAATAGACATGCCAATTTTCATGAAAACCAAATATATTAAATACCAATATAGTTCACTTACGTGAAATCATGAAGACAAATTGAAAATGACAGAAGCGTTAGTCACCTTCTCGACCGCTAGGTGCGCCACTTCTGATTTTGTTCTACACGACATGCGAAAAAGAGTAACTTTTGACAATAATATTACCCTAATGGGTACACTGAAAAAAATGCACATTTTATTGTGAAGTGGTCTCGGCCGAATATTTTTTACAGTGCGGTACCATTTGAGTTGTTATGGCGGCTGTGTACAGCGCGGCTATTTTGCTCACTCACCCGTTTTCACACCGGTCGTTGCTATCGTCTCAGTTTGACGTTTCATCCAGCACAAACCTTTAGCAGCGCTGTTATCGGGCTGCTGAATTTGAGAGCGCGATGTTCCCCGGATGCTCGGCTACTATTTCTCTAGCGCGTTTAGCAGCGACCGGTACGGTATGAAGTGATGTCAGAGCGCTACCAAACGGGGTATAGAAGCGCACTGTTAAGGATGCCCTAATAATAAAGTTCGCCTATGTATGAGGCAATCCATGGGTGTTGTTCCACGGTTTGTACATTTGTCGACCTCCGACAATATTTTGAGTTGTAAAATGGCGAATAAAAAAAAATGACTGGAAAACTGCCGAAAATGACCAAATACCACCTAATATGGGTGTTTTTTAACCAGAATGACGCTCAGAGGCCAGAAATTGTCTCAAAATGCCAGTTTGAAATCCAAGATGGCGACTTCCGGTTTCTGAAAAATAGCGACAAATGACCAAATATGGGTATTTCCGCGACTGTTATGATGCACTGAAGCCACAAATCGACCTCAGACAACATTTTGAATTGTAAGATGGCGACTTCCAGTGATTGGAAAAGAGACGAAAATGACCAAATACCACCTAATATGGATGTTTCTTTAACCAGAATGACGCTCAGAGGCCAGAAATTGTCTCTGAATACCATTTTGAAATCCAAGATGGCGACTTCCGTTTTCTGAAAAACAGCGAGATATGACAAAATGCTACCCAATATGGGTATTTCCGAAATCGTGATGATGTACTGAAACCACAAATCGACCTCAGACAACGTTTTGAGATGTAAAATGGCGACTTTTGGTGACTGGAAAACTGCCGAAAATGACCAAAAAGCAACCAAATATGCTTATTTCTTTAACCAGAATGATGCTCAAAGGCCAGAAATTGTCTCCACATGCCATTTTGTAATCCAATATGACGACTTACGGTTCCTAAACAACAGTGGCAAAAGACCAGATAACACTCATTATGGGTATTTCCGCGATTGTTATGATGCACTGAAGCTACAAATCGACCTCAGATAACATTATGTAAAATGACGACTTCCGGTGAATGGGAAACTGCCGAAAATGACCAAATACCACCCAATATGGGTATTTCTTCAACCGGCCGATTTCCATCCAATATGAGATGCTTCGATACCAGAATGATACACAGGAGCTAGAATCGACCACAGACACCATTTTGAATTCTAAGATGGTGACTTCCGGTTTCTGTAAAACAGCCGAAAATGACTAAATAACACCTATTATTGGTGTTTCTTAAACCAGAATGACGCTCAGGAGCCAGAAATTGGCTCCAAATGCCATTTTGAAATCCAGGGTGGTGACTTCCGGTTTCTGGAAAATAGCCTAAAGGGACCAAATACCACCCAATATGAGTGTTTCTTTAACCAGAATGATGCATGGAGCTAAAAATTGACCTCAGACACCATTTTGAATTGTAAGATGGCAACTTCTGGGAAACAGCCGAATACTACTGCATATGAATATTTCCGTAATCGAAATAATGTATAGAAGCCAAGCATTGACCCTGGACACCATCTTCGAAGATTACCACTTTCAGTTTCTGGAAAACAACGAAAATAACTGAATACCACCCAATATGAGTGTTTTCGGAATAGAGGTGATGTACTAAAGGCAAAAGTCGAAGATGTTGTCATTCCGATAAAACCAATAATTTCAAACTGTATAAACAAATTGCAAGAAATCAATGAATTTGGAATGTTGAAAATTATTAAATTAAACACAAAAATGGGCGGGACGAAGTTTGCCGGGTCAGATAGTAAATACATAAATATGCTGGTTAAAGCAAAGCTGCAAGTGATGAATACGAAGATTAGAACTCGAGAGCAAAAAAATCGGAGGAATAAAAAAAAAATACTTTCAAAACGAAGAAAACTAAATATAAAAAATGGTATTTGCATAACACTTGTTATCACTAATTATGTTTGTTTTGTTGAATATCTTTTATATATAATATAATAAAGCAATTAAACCAATTACAACATTATATGTATCCATACTTAAATTGTTAAATTGATAGAACATTTAAGTGTTATCTAAGCTAAAAGTTGCACATTAACCATATACGACTATTGACAACCATTGTGCGGTTTCTCCTTTTATCTTTTTCACGAGGTAATTGAAATATTCATTGAGAGAAAAGAAAAAAAAAAAAAGAAAAAGAAAAATCTTCCTCCTGGTTCCTCTTTTTCATTTTATTGACATTTTATTAAATGAAGATTTATATGGAAATTTCTAAATTTTTGTTTTATATCATGTGTAAAAAGACACTAGAAAAATGGAGCAAGCGAATTTAAAGAAATATTTTATATATTGGGTGACGTTTTAAATGGATGTCACCTTTTTGTGTTGATTACACGAAAACAACACGTTTCTGATGTAAATCTATCCAATTACTACCAAAATAGAGCGACTAGGATTTTTGGCCAGCTTTTTGGCTCAAATACTCCTATGTGCGTCGTGGCCTGATTATTTGAATATTTCTTCTTCGTGCCTCGATAAGCTACATCTGAGCAAAATCATTTCAAATCGCCTGGAAATACGCGAAAATTTAATCGACCATTTTTTATTTGAATGAAACTTTGCACACGTATTTGGCTTAGCAAACTGAGCATTTTTCACAGGTGGAGAGATTTTTTACACCCATGAGTTACATTCTAAAAGGGCGTATGCCTTTTGGCATAGGTTTTATTCGAAGCATTGTAGCCCAAAAACCGTTGGTTGTATAGAAAAACTGTCTGAGAATGAGTTGTAGCGAATCAAAAATGCATCATAAAAAAAATATCTACTGTACAAAAAAATTTTTTTTGATCAAAAAAAATAAAAATCAACAACAAATTTCAATTTAAAAAAAAGAGTTGATTTTTTTTATTTTTTTTTTAACTCGACGTTAATACACAACTTTTAAAAAAAAGTCCAGGTTGGAGAAATGAAATATAATTTTTTTATGGTAGATTAATTTTTTTATGAAAACTCTAATTCAAACATTTTGCAAAATATTTGTATTCTGATGATTTTTAAAGATATAGAGAGTCATTTCGAATCAAAAAGCTCTTGGTAGTAAACATTCTAAAGGCATTGGTTTTCGAGTTATTCCTAATTAAGCTCGAAAAATTTTAATTATTTAGGAAAATACACGTTTTTCTTAATTTGTCCATGGTTCTCCAGCAAAAACCATACGTTCATTGGGATGCTTGATCAAAAATATACAATTCATTCTTTGACAACAAAACGATTGAGCGAACGGTTCTCAAGAAAAGAGTTAAATGTTTTAAGTGATATAAATATATATAAGAATCAAATATTTATTTTCGAGTTTCATTATCTTAGGAACATATTTTTTTATGACATAGATACTTTACAGAACTAATTTCACCTTATATTTTATATACATCATAAGTAAATGATTCGTCATCTTTTGAAAACAGCTTCGTTTGTATCTTATTTTCTGAAATCGGAACAAAAGAGTAATACTTTTTTGTGGCAGCTATTATTATAGATTTTTTGAAAATATTGCTCCATTCTGTTACTCCTTGTTCATATTCTTCATATGATACCCAACTAAATGACATTTTTGATGAATTTGCACCAATTGCATCGCATGGGCCTTTACCACGAGAAGTCGCAAAAAAATGCCACTCTGCATCAACGTTATATTTTGTTTTGAACTTGCAAAGACTTGCAAAGTTTTTTTCTATTTTTATATTTTGAGGCAGCTCCATCAGACATTAATATCTCTTTTTCCAACTCTATTGTTGTTTTCAAAAAACTCATTAATTTGGCAATGAACACCTGAACCGCAACAGTATCATGATGGAGTACTTCCGATATTATGATGAAGCTGATATTCTTAAGTGTTCCAGATTTCGAATAGTAAACAACGAAGGAATGAATAGTGGCTTGACTATCATTCCAATAACTACACGAATCACAAATTGATGTTCGATATTTTTAATTTGCAATAACGTTTCGTTTAATTTGCGTAAGCTTGATGAGCACCGATGATCAGGAAAGGGTTTACAACATTTGGGCTTGGTGTATTCCATTTTCACTTTATTCATCTTCACAAAATGCAAACTGTTACTAACACATCTGGAGTAGTGCAATCGTATTTATATACGAAAACAGATATTATAGGTAACGCAGTAGTTATTGGTTGCGTACTTTACAAACAGTTATTATTAGTAAACAAGTAGATAGTGTTGCACGACAAACATATTTTGTACAAACATATTTTGTACATTTTGTACACAATATAACATATTTGTTATACTAAACAAAGGTTATAAAATCGGTCGAAAAACGCAAAATAGATCCATGATCCCGAGGGCCGAATCGTATATACCATTCGACTCAGCTCGACGAACTGAGCAATGTCTGTTCGTGTGTATGTGTGTGTGTGTGTGTGTGTGTATGTATGTTGTCTGTATGTATGTGCCGCAAAAAACTAACGCACCTTTCTTACAGAACGCAATATTCGATTTTAATGATCTTATACGCAAACGAAAGCTACTGTGCTCCCCCAGAATGCTACCGAGTGTTTTTTTGATTAGTGGCTTAGATTTTAAAATATTGATCAAAGAGTATTTTTTATATAGGAAATTTAACTTTTAAGGCAAAATTAATGGCACGGAGAGCCATGTGTTGCATTTACAATTTGTGTTGCATTTGCAATTTACTCAGATCGACGAATTGAACAATTTTTGTATGTTTGTGTATGTGTGCCTGTACGTATGTATGTGTAAATATGTTGTTTATATGTGTAGTATATCAAAATCGACCCAAAAAAGAAAAATAACAAAAAACACTCTTTCTACAGAACGCTTATTCCGATTTTGATGTTCACATGCTCAAATGAAAGCCCAAGAGCTCTTTTAAAATCATACTGAGTGCGATCTTCTATTGGTTGCTTGAACTGTAGAGTTTTGACCAAAGTATTTTTTAGACGGGATATTTTACTTTCTGGATTTTTTTTTTCAAAGGGGGGATTTGAAGAAGGACGCTTCAAAATCATTTTCAGAATTTTATTCTGAATCCTTTGGAGCGTTTTCTTCCTTGTTGAACAGCAACTTGACCAGATCGATACAGCATAAAGCATTGCTGGTCTAAAAATTTGTTTGTAAATCAAAAGTTTGTTCTTTAAACAAAGTTTAGAATTCCTGTTATTGAGAGGATATAAACATCTCGTATATTTGATGCACTTGGCTTGTATACTCTCAATGTGCTCTTTGAAAATAAGTTTTTTATCATAAATTAGTCCCAAGTACTTAACCTTGTCAGACCAACTTAAAATAACCCCATTCATCTTGACAACGTGATTATTGTTTGGCTTGAGGAAAGAAGCCCTAGGCTTATGCGGAAAAATTATCATTTGAGTTTTAGAAGCATTGGGAGAGATTTTCCACTTTTGCAAGTAGGAAGAAAAAATATCTAAACTTTTCTGCAATCGACTGCATATGACACGAAGACTTTTTCCTTTCACGGAAATGCTTGTGTCATCGCAGAACAATAACTTTGTGCATCCTGGAGGCAATTCAGGAAGATCTGAAGTGAATATGTTGTACAGGACTGGACCCAAGACTGAACCTTGAGGTACACCTGCTCTGACAGGAAATCTATCAGATTTTGAATTCTGATAGACAACCTGCAGAGTTCGATCAGTAAGGTTATCTTTTAAAATTTTGATTAGGAAAATTGGAAAATTAAAAGTTTGCAATTTCGCAATCAAACCTTTATGCCAAACACTGTCGAATGCTTTTTCTATGTCTAAAAGAGCAGCTCCAGTGGAATAACCTTTAGATTTGTTAGCTCGTATAATATGAGTAACTCTGAGCAATTGATGAGTTGTGAAATGCCCATGGTGAAATCCAAACTGTTCATTTGCAAACATTGAATTTTCGTTGATGTGTGACATCATTCTGTTAAGAATAATTCTCTCAAACAGTTTACTTATTGAAGTAAGCAAACTGATTGGTCGATAACTTGAAACTTCAGCTGGGTTCTTATCCGGTTTTAAAATGGGAGTAATTTTTGCATTTTTCCATAATTTGGGAAAATATGCAATTTTGAAGCAGCAATTGAAAATTTTCACTAAAAATTCCATTGTGCTCTCAAGGAGATGTTTGATTAGTATATTAAAGATTCCTTCGTCACCAGGTGCTTTCATATTTTTGGAATTTTTAATAATTGATTTAATCTCATTCAAGTTAGTTTCAATTATTTCTGCAGGTGAAAAATTCTGGGAAGAATTAAATCAAATTGACGTGTGACTTCATTTTCAATTGGACTCACAAAATTCAAATTTCAGTTATGAACACTCTCAAACTGCTGAGCAAGTCTTTGAGCCTTTTGTTCATTGGATACAAGAAAACGTTCACCATCTTTTAAAACTGGAATAGGCTTTGAAGGTTTCTTAAGAATCTTCGACAGCTTCCAAAAAGGTTTTGAATATGGTTTCAATTTTTCAACTTTAGCCTCAAAATTTTCTCAGAAGAGTAAATCTATGCTTAATCACTTTCTGTAAATCTTTATAAATAGTTTTAAAAACAGGGTCACGAGAACGTTGATATTGACGTCTGCGGACATTTTTCAAACGAATTAGAATTTGAAGATTTTCGTCAATCATTGGTGAATCAAATTTCACTTGAGCTTTTGGAACAGAATAATAATTTTTGTGCTCGCGTGTGCATTGAAATGGTAAATATGCTGCGGCAATAAATAAAATCCCAATTTCAGTTTGAACTTCAATTCCCAAAGTTTCAATAACTTTCGTCTCAAGATGGGGAAGAGCACGATGTTTGATTCGGCGATGAATAACAATTGCAACTCCACCGCCGGAACCCTGAATCCTATCATATCTATGAACCACGTAATTGGGATCATATTTTAATTTTATGTTAGGTTTCAAAAATGTTTCAGTAATAATTGCAATATGCACATTATTTATTGTTAAAAAATTAAAAAGCTCATTCTCATTGGCCTTCAATGAGTGAGCATTCCAATTTAATATTTTAATTGTTTTATTTAAAATCATTGCTAAATTTTAAATTAGAAACAATTTTAATAGTAAAATTTGTGCCTATTTGAATGGCTTCAAACATTGATTTTGCCTGCAACATGGCGTTCATAAGATCGAACATTGCCTGTTGCAAAAAAGAAAGTTTGAGTTTAAATAGTTTATTTGACACGGCACGATACAATTTATGTTTAACTGAGCCAAACACATTTTTTTTTTAAATTCTAAATTAGCAGGGAAAAGAGGGAGGCTTTTTCTTTATTCTCGCGGCCGACTACGAGCTAGTGGGGATTTAAGGTGAGAGGAGGGGTGTTACAATTTTGTTTTTAACTATTTATATTACAGAATGTATTCATTTGTACGTGGCTAACCAGTGATGTTCTATTTGAGCAGTTTTGGTCTGAGGTGTCTGCGTAAACATAGAGATGCCGAGTCTTCGTTTTAGTGTCTCCAGCCGGGTGTATCATTCTCTTTCAGTTTGTGGCAGAAATTGTATTCTAGCAAATAGATAAAAGAAATCAAATTTTAATGCCAGCATTTTTTATAAACCCGTATAGCTGTGTCATGTACTGGAGATCACCGCTTCCCAGAATGTCTCTAACGGGTACGTTCGGTTGTTTTCCTCGGGCCCGAAGGGAATCTATAAGCTCAGACCTAACACCACAGTATTCGGTACACGACCAAACAACATGCTCGATGTCATGGTAGCCATCGCCACAAACGCAGTGATTACAGTCTACAAGCCCTATACGAAAGAGATGCGTGTTTAACGTGTAGCGATTGGACATAAGTCTGGACATCACGCGAATGAAGTCCCGACCTACATCCAACCCCTTGAACCATGCTTTCGTCGATACCTTAGAAAAAAAGGGAATGTAGCCACCGTCCCAGTTCATCTGAGTTCCATGATGATTGCCAACTGTTGAGTGTTCTCTGACGCAAAATGCTATAAAATTCATCATAAGCAATTGGTCTTTCATAAATATCGCCATCAATAGCACCCACCTTAGCTTTCGTTACCCGGAATCGAGCAATGAGAAGGGACCCACGCTAAGGTAACCCGGTAATTTTTATCTGTTAAAGCACTTAAAAACCGCCGTATTTTCCCCAGGAAATACGGGGTGTGCTTCACAGGCTTCATTGATCGCAGAGCCTCAATGGCACTGAGACTATCTGTGAAGATGAAGTAGTGGTCTATGGGTAGGGTTTCGATGATTCCAAGAGTACTGAATAGCAGCAAGTTCTGCGACGTACACGGAAGCAGGAGCACCGAGTTTGTAGGAGGCGGTAAAATTTTCGTGGAAAACACCGAAGCCAGTGGACGCATCTAGATTAAATCCGTCAGTGTAAAACCTTTTATCATAACTAACATGTTTAAACTTTGGAAAAAATCTTAGGGATCTCTTGGGGTCGCAATTGATCCGGGATACCAGAAATGTCTTGTTTCATGATGGTGTCGAAGAATATAGCATTATTAGAAGTATCTAAAAGTGCGACATTGGAGGAATCGTATGAAGAAGGATTAATATCTTGAGCCATATAGTCAAAATATAAAGTCATAAATCTGGATTGAGATTGAAGGTCGACCAACCTCTCGAAATTTTCAATTACTAATGGGTTCATAACTGTGCATCGAATTAGCAACCGGTAAGACAGATTCCAAAAACGATGTTTCAACGGAAGAATACCCGCTAACACTTCAAGACTCATCGTATGGGTCGACTGCATGCAACCCAAGGCAATACGCAAACAACGATATTGTATTCTCTCTAATTTTATAATGTGTGTGTTCGCGGCGGAGCGAAAGCAGAAACAGCCGTACTCAAGAACTGACAATATCGTTGTTTGGTATAACCTTAGAAGGTCTCCTGGGTGAGCACCCCACCAAGTTCCGGTAATCGTACGAAGAAAATTAATCTTCTGTTGGCATTTTTGTGTCAGATACCTAATATGACAAGCCCAGGTGCATTTAGAGTCGAACCAGACCCCGAGATATTTAGCGACTAAAACCTGAGAGATCGTTTTACCCGTTAGTAGGAGCTGCAGCTGAGCTGGGTTATGCTTCCTAGAAAAAACGACCAGCTCAGTTTTCTCCGGAGAGAATTCGATACCCAGCTTAAGAGCCCATTCAGACAAATTGTCTAAGGTATCTTGCAATGGTCCTTGCAGATCGCTAGCCTCGCTACCAGTAATGGATACAACGCTATCGTCTGCAAGTTGCCTTAGCGTGCATGAATTTGCAAGACATTCATCGATGTCATTGACGTAAAAATTATATAAGAGAGGACTTAAACATGAGCCCTGGGGGAGGCCCATGTAACTAATTCGGGAAGTTGTCGAATCGCCATGTGAGAAATACATATGCTTTTCTGACAACAAATTGAGCAAAAAGTTATTCAAATATGGTGAAAGTCCCTGCGAATGAAGTTTCGCGCTTAAAACTTCTACAGATACAGAGTCAAAAGCCCCCTTAATATCCATGAACGCAGAAGCCATTTGCTCTTTTCGAGCAAAGGCTAGTTGAATTTCAGTAGAAAGCAACGCTAGGCAATCGTTCGTCCCTTTGCCCCGGCGAAAGCCAAATTGAGTATCTGAAAGTAACCCGTTTGTTTCGACCCATTTGTCTAACCGTAAGAGGATCATTTTCTCCATTAATTTCCGGAGGCAAGAGAGCATCGCAATCGGCCTATATGAATTGTGATCAGAGGCAGGTTTCCCGGGTTTCCGAATAGCAATGACTTTTACCTCCCTCCAGTCATGCGGAACAATATTTAGCTCAAGAAACTTGTTGAACAAGTTCAACAAGCGTCTTTTTGCAGATTTGGGTAGATTCTTCAACAAGTTGAATTTTATTCTATCTAACCCTGGAGCCTTATTGTTGCACGACAGGAGAGCCATTGAAAATTCCAACATCGAAAATGGAGGCTCTTCCGTAGTTACTAATAACGCGTCGCGAAAGGTTTTCTGTTCCGGTACAGAGTCCGGACAGACCTTTTTGGCAAAATCGAGTATCCAGCGATCTGAATACTCCTCACTTTCATTCGAAACGTCACGGTTCCGCATGCGCCTGGCGGTATCCCAAAGAGTGCTTATCGCTGTTTCCCTCGACAACGCGTTTACGAACCGCCGCCAGTACCCGCGTTTTTTCGCCTTTACTAAGCTCTTCATCTGCCTGCCCAGTGCCTCGTACTTTCGAAGCAGGTTGACAGTGCCGTACTCCCGGTAGTCTTTATACGCCACGGACCTTTGCGCGTACAGCTCAGAGCACTCTTTGTCCCACCATTTGTTGGGAGGGCGCAGTCTAATCGTTACCCCGGGTATCGGTTTCGTCTGAGCTTGAGTCGCAGCGTCGATTATCAAGCCAGCTAAGAACGCGTATTCTTCCTCCGGAGGAAGTTCCTCGTGAGTCTCGATAGATTGCGCTATAATAGACTCATAACACTTCCAATCAATATTACGTGTAAGGTCGTAGGAAATATTGATTGGGTTCGGGGGAGTTGAACCATTAGCAATTGATATAACGATTGGAAGATGATCACTACCGTGGGGATCGTTGATTACTTTCCACTGGCAATCTAGCGCTAGTGATGTCGAGCAGAGGGATAGGTCAAGCACGCTTTCACGTGCTGGAGGATTAGGTACAGTGTCGCTTCCCCAGTATTCAAAACTGTCATATTGAAGTCGTCGATCAAGTTACAGATTAAAGAAGATCGGTTGTCGTCGTACAGCGACCCCCATAGCGAACAGTGAGAATTAAAATCTCCCAATATCAAAAAAGGCGCGGGAAGCAACTCTGCTATATCAGTGAGATGCCTCTGTTCAATCCGCGCGGATGGAGGGATATATAACGAAACAAGGCATAGGTCTTTTCCATTCATATTCGTTTGAATGGCAACGACTTCAATATGCGAGATCGAGGGGAGGTCGATTCGGAAGAAGGAATAGCACTTTTTAATCCCTAAAAGTACCCCTCCACTGTGTGAGTCTCGATCTCGACGAATAATGTTAAAATCGTGGAAATTGAGTTGATCGTTTGAATTGAGAAAGGTTTCACAGAGCGCAAATGCGTCACACTTGTATGTATTTATTAAATGAGAAAATAGATCGAATTTGGGGATGATACTTCTGCAATTCCACTGTAATACAGTGATGAAATTCCTAACCTCTTTCGCCGTATTAGTCATCGAAAGATATGATAGCTGAAATGAGGGGCCAAGTTGCTGCTAGTTGCTTCAAAAAGGTTTTCACTGTAGGAAGAAGGACAATAAGAATATTTTGTAGGGGATCTGGTATGTTGAATGTTTTAAATATCCAGTCCACAATATCAGAAAATTTTATTAACCCTGTTTCTTTTTTATCTTCTGATCGAGAAATGGGTGCACGAGGGGTTTTTGGTGCCCCAGGAAGCGGTGGGTACTCCTGGTTTGATTTAAAATTAAAACCGGGAGGTACTTGCTTCGGTTTTTCTTCACCGCTTCCTTTTTGTGTTGGTTTATTGGTCGTTCCGCTAGGGGTTATCTTGCGACCTTTGCGAGAAAGATTAGGAGAGTTGATCATTCTCCTCTTCCTAGATCCTTCTGGCATGGCATAAGAACACCCTTCGACGGGATCGTCAGATGTACCCTCATCGGTTGGCAAAAAGGAAAAGATGTTTCCTGTCGAGGGTGGCTCAGCACTCTTCAGCATTTCTGCGTAAGAGCGCTTTGATCGTTCCTTGAGGGAACGCTTAATTTTTTCCTCGCGCTGTTTGTCGCGGGACACGCCGAAAGGTCATGCCGAGTTCCCTCGCAGTAAAGACACTTTTCAGTATCCTCACTGCAAGCGGTCTCAGCATGATTGCCTCCGCACTTGCTGCAGCGTGCCTTGTTGCAGCAGTAGGTGGCTGTATGACCTAACTGCTTGCAGTTTTGGCAATGCATGACCCGCGGTACGAACAGGCGTACAGGCAGACGAACCCTGTCCAAAGAGATGTAGTTCGGCAGTGCGGATCCGGCGAATGTTACACGGAAGGAATCCGAAGAAAGAATTTCTTCTTCCCTTCTTCGATGGATACTGAATGCAATTGCTTGACATCCAGTATCTTTACATCTTGAATCAGGGGGTTCTTGAAGCAGCCAACCCCGTGACGCAAAATGTCATCGACCGTGAGGCTTCCTTCCGTAACCACACCGTCGATCTCCACGTCCTTGGCAGGGATGTACACGCGGTACTCTCTCGTGAAGAGCTCGTAGCTAGCAATTGCGTTTGCTTGCTTCAAGCTACTCACAACAACTCGCAGTTTGTTCGGTCTAACCTTTGTAATTTCGGTTACGTCCGAAAACTGTTTTGCCAGGTCCTTGCCGATTTGAATAATATTAAGAGGCTTCTTTATGGGCCTGAAGTAAACTACGAACGGACCTTTCGAGTTATCTGGGTAAGCTTTCACCCGTGTTGCCGGTACCCTTGGTACGGGGCTAGGTAGCGGGGAAGGTAGAGGGGAATTGATGGGGGAGATCTCAATCTCTTCTCCATTTGTTTCCACATCCATGAATAGTTGCACCTGCATGTCGTCCATTTTGCGGGAGCGTTACGCTCTACCGCACAAACGATAAATATTCTAATATGGGGGGGGTCAAGTAGTTGCTATTAAATTTTAAAAACAATTTTTCAAACTACAATGGATCAAAATAAAAAAAAAGGCAGTAATACTAATACTAATAACAATAGTAATAGTAATAATAATAATAATAATAATAATAATAATTATAATAATAACAATAATAATAATACTATTAATAATAATGATAAAAATTCTAAAGTGAATACTTCACCGAACGTCTAAGTCACGACCTCACGGCTGATAGTAGGATTAATCGAGCGTCTCCGCAGAACAAACAATGACGATCCAGCTTCGTGTTGTGACACAGTGGCCGTATCCTACACGCGACCTTGTAGATGCCACTTGTAGTTGACTTCCACTCGCTCGATCGTATGGTGGTCTGTGCTGCTAGCGGGGTAACAGCGGTGCGGGAGAATTATTCTTGCTGATATATCAGCTGCGTATCAGATCACTGGCGGTGTGCAGAAGATGTTTCTGCCGATAAACTGCCGGCTATTGTTATCGCGCAGCACAAGAACTAATCGACAAAAAAAAACACCCGTACGATAACTCGTGTATTGTTATTTTGCGAACTCAAACGGAGATGAACAATTTGCGTCTAATCGAGACGAAAGCAAAACAACGAATGGAAAAGAAAGTTTACCTGCCGTAATAGGCCACAGGCAGTTGACATTAGAAAAAATATTTTCGGCAGCAATATTAGCTGGAGCAATAGATGTACAATTATTTTCTAGCGTGTTTTGCTTACCCATATTAACGGTCATTTTCGAACTACCAACATTAGGCGGTATAATGTACGAGCTACCTGTAACCTGTGCATAAGTTAAACGGGTATGCAAAGGAGTAGGTAAACTATGCGTCACTGGTACGCTTGGAGAATTTTGTTTTGAAGTTGGTTTTAATTGTGAAATTGAATTTTGTTTACCTTGCCTTGCCTTAACAATTGCTAAACGGACTGGGCATTGATAAAAATTTGACATATGGTTGCCGTTACAATTCGCACAGCGAAAATTTTTACTCTCTTTCGCAGGACATGTATCCTTTTTGTGAGAAGAGTCTCCACAATTAAGACATTTTTGGTCCATGTTACAGAATTTGGAACCATGGCCATAACGTTGGCAAGTACGACATTGGGTGATATGCTTTTCACCTCCGCCATACTTCCTATAAATTTCCCACTTTACACACACATTATACAAAGCGTGTGCTTTTTCAAAAAATTTCAAGTTGTTAACCTCATTGCGGTTAAAATTAATTAAATAATTAACGAGGGAAATTCCAGTTCTTTGACTGTTATCGCCTCGTGATTTTTGTTTCATTAGAATTACTTGGGTAGGGGCTATGCCAAGTAATTCTATTAAAGTAAGTTTGATCTCATCAACGGTTTGATCGTTGGTGAGACCTTTCAATACGACTTTGAACGGCTTGGCGCTCTTCGTGTCATATGTAAAAAATTTCTACATCTTTTCAGTTAAATACTGAATAAGACGATTACGACCCTTAATAGAGTCGACTAATAAGCGGCATTCGCCTCTACGACCAATTTGGTAGGTAACTTTAACGTCAGAAACAAACGTTGAAAGTTCCTTTTTGAAAATATTGAATTCAGAAGAAATAGTTACCACAATAGGTGGAACTTTTTCCTTTTTTAAAGAATTGACATTTTGTATAGTTTCATTACTCATAACTTCCATTTCACCAGCTTCTTGCTCAGGCAAAATATCAAAAGGATTGTCACTACAGACACTCGAAGTGTCAGAAAGAGATGACTCTCTTTTCCTCCCCGCAGCGATGCGAGGTTTCTTTTTCCGTCCAGCCATTTCAGGTAATACGAAAAAAGTTAAAACAAATGTTAAATTCAAAACTAGGTAGTCTTGAGAAAGACTGATGGGAAATAACTTTCAGGTAGTCTTTAAAAGACACACTGACAAAACACAAACTTTGAAGCTATAGGCAGTCAAAGACCAGTCCACAAGCAACCGAAAAAACGTCTGATCTGTAGGACAGTTCAAGACGCACTGATTTTACTTTCTGGATAATTTTGCTCTCTCACTGCTCTTTACTCTTCTCTATCCCTCTTTTTTCGTATCGCTATTTATTTCTCAAAGGAAATCAACAATCATGGACAACTTTTCATAATCTTTACACTGTTCGTAGTGCGTCTTAACTGGTGTAAATAAATTACCCTTAAGCTTTTTCTTGGAAATTTGAACCAGATTTCAGAAGAAACTGCAATGCTTACTTAGCTTCTTTTCTTCCGAAGCTCCCGTCCTCACTTCTTATAAAATTTTCGTTATATACTAAATTGTACGTTGAACCAAGATTTGCGAAGAGTAAGAAACATTCACAGCTTTCGGGATCCAAGCATTGTAGCAAAATCTGATCCCACAGTGTACACATGTAACATTTTGAAAAGCTTCACCAAAGATGTATAGACCTATTTACGTACAAATGTGTTAAAGCCACCCGTTGAGAAAAACACAAATGGATCGCTGTTTCGTTCGCAATGTTACGTTTTGAAGAGCTGGAAAATTTTTCAGTTGATTACTTATTTTATGTTTGAAATTTATGACCAGGAATCTAAAGTAGTTGGTGAACGTAATCGGCAAAATTAGGAAAAAGTGTTGAAGCAACTCTACATGGCTATACACGTTTACTAATGTGCGCAGGCAGCGTTGCCACTAAGTTTTGAATAAAATCTGGCAAAACGAAAATAAAAAGTCTGGCAAAAATTTGTCACTCATTTTTGGATAAAATTCCTGGCAGAATTGAAAGTGATGACCTTTTTTTTGCTCTCGCCGGGTGTAGGTAGGTAAAGGCCAGGCACGGCCCATCTCGCAGTAATGACCTTTTTGCGAGACGACGCGGATGAAATCTGGCAAATATCTGGCTCATTTACAAACACCTGGCAGATTCTAAGGTTTATCTGTTTGTCTGGCGCGCAAACAGAAATCTGGCAAAATCCAGATTTATCTGGCATACTGGCAACGTTGTGCGCAGGTGAAAAGTCACTAATCTCTATGAATGATATAATATGCTCATGTATGATATAAATATTGCTTTCTAATTTAAAACTAAGTGCAAACAGAGTATCCATGTTATTCCACTTCTCGTTATTGCAGCAAGATTTAAAAAAGGCTTTATTTCGGATTTTTTCATACAGCCTAGGCCTTCGAAAACAATAATGTTCTCGCCTACACTCTGGAAATCCAAAAAGATCGTGAAGAACCTTTATTTTCAGATAATGCGTTTGAGATAGGAATAAATTGACAACTTTCTGCTATATTTTTTTCCTGTATAATTCTAAACTATATTTCGAGAGCAGGTTTGTGAAAGTTTCAATTCGTAAAAAAAAACTTGATGCTGATTCATAAATCTAGGTCCTGCGATTTCTGAAAATAAAGCGAATGAGTAGAACCGCATTAAACTAACATACATGTTTGCTGTTCTAGTATGAAATCAGCATCATTGTTATCTATTACTGTTTTCCCACGTTCGATTACCTGAAAAAAATTCAATTACTTCTAGCCAGCATTTAAAAATTGGTTTGTGATCGAAAAAATAAGACTCATGTACTCCAGTGATAACATTCATATTATTAGCAAAAACCACGTCAAGCTTTAATTCAATGATCGTCTTTAGTTACCTCTCTGAAAACTATCTTTTAACTTCATTTCATTCATAATTGAAATTGGACTTACGATGGTATACGATTCGTAAATGACTGGCCAAATATGTATAAAGTAATAGTTAGTATAACAAAGGTTTCTGCACCACTAGGTGGATTAATTTAGGATTTTATAAAACATTCGGCAAAGGGGAACGTGTAGGTAGGCTGAGGTTTAGCGCTTGAAATATTTATCCAATCGTTTTGTTGTCAAAGAATGAATTGTATACTTTTGATCAAGCATTGCAATGAACGTATGGTTTTTGCTGGAGAACCATGGACAAATTAAGAAAAACGTGTATTTTCCGAAATATTAATAATTTTGCGAGCTTAAATTTAAAATAACTCGAAAACCGATGCCTTTAGGATGTTCACTACCAAGAGCTTTTTGATTCAAAATGACTCTCTGCATCTTTTAAAATCTTCAGAATACAAATATTTTTTCAAAAATGTTTAAATTAGAATTTTTATAAAAAAGTTAATCTACCATAAAAAAAATATTTTTCATTTCTCCATCCTGGACTTTTTTTTAAAAGTTGCGTATTAACGTCAAGTTTCTTTAAAAAAAAAAAAATTCAGCTCTTTTTTTTAAATTGAAATTTAATGTTTATTTTTAATTTTTTTTGGTCAAAAAAATTTTTTTTGTACAGTGTATATTTTTTTATGGTGCATTTTTAATTCCCTACATTTCATTCTCAGACAGTTTTTCTATACAACCAACGGTTTCTGAGCTACAATGCTTCGAATAAAACCTATGCCAAAAGGCATACGCCATTTTAGAATGTAACTCATGGGTGTAAAAAATCTCTCCATCTGTGAAAAATGCTCAGTTTGCTAAGCCAAATACGCGTGCAAAGTTTCATTCAAATCAAAAAAGGTCGATATTCAAATCAAAAATGGTCGATATTAGGTCATTTGGCGCGATCTTGCTCATCTATTATATTATCAATATTTAACTCCCGGAATGGCGTTAGTTTTACATACAAACAATATACGCACGAAATCTGCAACATATTTTTGAAGTAGAATACTTCTCTCAGGAAGTTCGGCTACATAGGGATGTGAAATGAAAATCTAAAACCGAAAAAAGTCAAAAATATGTCCAATTTCAAATGCTAATAAATCGGTTAGTATTCGATGGATTTCCTTCGTTCTTACAGCAATAGATTGGAAAATCTTCTAAGATTCTTCCCAAAATAAGATAATTGTAATTTTATTATTCACACTATTGTACTATTGAAAATAGTCAAGCCTTGTCAAAACGAAAAATTCGACCTCTGATTGGTCGTTATATGCTTGCTTCCCAAGCACGGTCGACAGAATCATATACCTTGCAATTGAAAACATGCTATTTGGCCTATATAAGAGCCTGTTTCAGCCAGAGCCGCTCATAATAGTTCTAGACAGCGACAACAGCAGTCGTCCTTCCTTAGCAGCAGCACTAGCCCTGTGGTTGGTCACCACGTCTCAGAAGCAGCGCGGTTTTTCTAAGCGTGTGTCGCCAGACAGCCATTATTCCCCCCGTGTTGGGGCAGCATGAAGATTGCCATCAGGAAATTCAATTTTGGAAATCAAAATGCCTTTTTGAAGGCAAATAAACAAGTCATTGAAAGTTAATAATTTTTGTCAAGGCAAGCAAGTATTCTGTGTTGCATCCTAGCAATTTAAATTTGTCGCACTCGTCTAATTTACTGAATGTGAAATAGCTTCCACAGTGCATGTTGTCCGTGTATCTTAATTCCCCCAATGTTAGGGCAGCTCAAAGGTTGTAATTAGCAACCGATTTTGAACAGCAAAATGCTTTTTTTAAGGCAAATAAAAAAATAATTGAAGGTTAATAGTTTTCTGGCATCAACACAAGCAGACATTCTGTGCGGGCTCTACTGATGGCTGTACATTAACCTACAGCTGAGCGAATCGGTTCGCGTCACTTTTCGCATCTATTATGGCAGAGGCCTAATGGGAAAGTTGTATCAGTTTGTTCAAAAGAATATCATTGTCGGTAATATTACAGAGATGCGATTGCGTAAATCCGATTTTGAATTGAACAATTGTTCTTTTGAGAACAAATAACACACTTATTTGAAGAGTTAGTAGCTTTTAGTACCAATAGCAGTATAGTGACAGCCTCAGCGGTAGATGCAGATGCAGCCGGTACTTCCCTGAGGCCGATGTAAAGGTAAATGGGAGCAGCACGGCGAAACAGTTCGGGTTATGCTTAGACGTCATTTTTCGTTGTTGATATTCCCCACATGAAACGACGCGCTTTCGTATGATAGCGGTGGTATTAGCGGTGGATGCATTTGCCAACACTTCCTCCAGTAAAGCCGTGTCTAGTTTTCAATGTGAAAACACCTTTCTCATTGTGTTGACCGTGCACCTTAGTCCTCATTATCAATGATAAATTGAACAATTGTCCTTATAAGGACAACAAATGAATTAATGAAGATTTAATTTTGAATTAGAATACTTCTCTCAGGAAGTTCGGCTACATAGGGATGTAAAATGAACATCTAAAACTGAAAAAAGTGAGAAAATTTTCAAATGCCAATAAATAAATAAATAAATAAATAAATATAAATAAATAATTTTCGATGGATTTCCTTCGTTTTTGCAGCAATCGATTAGAAAATCTTCTAAGATTTCTACCAAATGCATGAAATTGCAATTTTATCATTCGAACTATTGTACTATTGAAAACTCTTAAGCCTTGTCAAAACACAAAATTCGACCTCTGATTAGTCGTTATACCGAGCTTTCCCAAGCACGGTCGGCAGAGTTATGGACCTAGTAAATTGGGAATGCATCATTTGGCCTATATAAGAGCTTCATCAGATAATAAACAAACATTTCATCGGATATTAAATTGAACAACTGAAATTTGAAGAACACAAATGATTATTTGAAGAGTTAATATTTTCTCGTTTTGCGCTATAATCCAAAGTTAATTATTTTCATCTACATGCATACTCTGACTATTATTACGTGTTTGCGTCGCTTAGTGTTTGGCTACGGTCATGCCGAACGCAAATAACGGCGCGATGCGATTCGGCAACACGAAATCTGTTGAAATGTATAGCTCTACTTCGCCTTAAAAAGAGCTGTAAATTTCACCACGGTAAGGCGAATCGCATCGCGCCGGCATTCGCGTTCTGCATAACCGTAGCCTTTGTTCCGTTCCCGTTTAATGATGTCGTATTAAATGTGCATATTACAATTCGGCAGCACTTCAACTTCTCATTTGCACAAAATTTAAAAATATCCAATGAACTTCATTCAAAATATCAGACAAAAAGAAATTACAATACTGCCAATGAACGGTCAACGTTTATTTACTAGAAAAAATTACTGACACGCGCGCAGCCAGGTTATCTTTCTTGTAAAAGTATTCTACTTCAACCTTGCGGTCGTGGCTTTGCATACAACCTTCTTGTGATTTTTTCTGTGAAAGTATGAAATTGAGTCAACTAAATCTAAAATTGAGTAAATTCAGTTTCGTGTGTGAGAATGTTACACGCTCACAGAAATTCAACAACAATGCACAGTGGTACAGTGAGGCAATGTAGGCGGACATGAGTTTTTCGATGCGATTTTGTGGTTTTAGAATATAATTTTTTTCTAAGAACTTGTTTCTTATATTTAGTCTATTTTTTATGTGCAAATGAAAATTAGGGTGGTCCTGGAATCGACTAATTAAAAAAAACTAACTTTTTATTTGCGTAAATAAATGTATACATTCATCGGCACAGTTGTAGATCAACTAATTTTAAGCAACTTTCGGTATTTCTTCACAATATTTATACAATATTTGTCCTTTCAAATGATACCAAAAAATATTATTTATGTTTGCCCTAAACGGAGACATCAATATATCAAAAGGGCCTATTTTTAAAATAAAAATAGTGAAAACTCTTCATCTGTACAATATATCGACAATGTTTTTTCGTCAAAATTGGCGTATTTTTGATTAAAATTACTAAGAGACTTTGTTTTTAAATTTGAATTGAAAAAATAGAGCGGAAAGACTGTTTTTGGAAACCAAACTCATGTCTACAAAAAAGTTTTTTTACAAAGTTACTTAGAATTAGTTGGTCTACAAGTTTGTCAAAGAATGTTCACAATTATTTATGCAAATAAAAACAAGTTCATTTGTTTTTATTTCGTTGATTCTAGGACCACCCTAATTTTCATTCGCACATAAATAGAGGACTATGTATAAGAAACAACTTTTTACAAAAACTATGGCTTTAAACCGCAAACCAAAATCGCAATGAAAAGCTTTCGTCAGCCTAAATTGCCTTACTGTACCACTGTGCAATGAGTTTAGTTACCTTTTTCACCACAAGAGGGGGTGTTCCCTGTCTGTCTTCACGGGAATGACTTGCCACACTTGATTCGTTGGCTCGTTTGTTGGCTACAGCTCTCTTATGCTCTTTCAAACGAACTTTGAACTTGCGCCGTGTTTGGCCAATGTACACAGCTGAACAATCCTGGCATTCAATTTTGTAGATTCCAGACTTCTCATTAGGCGGAATTTTATCTTTCGCGTTACACAAAAGATCACGTAATCTGTTTTCACTTTTGTGAGTTACGTGGTAGCCGTGCCTTTTAAGGGCGTTTTTGATCCGGTTTGTAACTTTTGCGTAGAATGGCATGCTGATCCTCTCTAAATTTTCTTTTTCTGGTTGCAAAGTGGTGACTTCGCGTTTGTGTTGTTTCCGTTCGTGTGTGCGGATAATTTTTTCCACAAAATCTCCGTCATATCCGTTCAACTTGGCCGCTTTTTTTAATTTTTTCTTTCTCTATCGTGTACTCTTCTTTCTCCATCGGTACACTAACAAGGCGATGTGCCATGGAGTGAAAAGCCGCTTGTTTTTGGGCTCCACAATGGTTCGAGTCCGAAGTAATGTACCGGTCCGTGGATGTTGGTTTCCGGTAGATGCCAAATTTTAGCAAGTTGTCAGATTTTCTAGATATGATCAAATCTAAGAAGGGAAGTTTTTTATCCACTTCCTGTTCTACGGTGAATTTGATCGTCGGATGTCGAGCATTTAGCAGTTCTAGTGTTTGTTCTAAATGACGTTCTTCTACGATGGCAAAAACATCATCGACGTACCGCTTCCACACGCAGGGAAAAATTTTTTCCTCTTTCAATTTTCCCTCAAAATCACTCATAAATCAGGTATATTGAAGTTTTCAAAAATCCAGTCCACGATGTTAGAAAAATTCACCAATCCAGAGTTAATTTGATTATCTGGGTGTGCAAAAGGAACAACTGGGGTTTTAGATGTTCCAGGAAGTGCTGGGAACTCCTTCTGGGACTTTAAATTTGCAAGCCCAGGAGGAGTTTGCTTCGGCTTTTCCACAGCACTTTTAGATTTGTTCGTATTATTCATTCCATCTTGAGAAGCCTTAGGTCCTTTCCTGGGAAGCTTAGGAGAGGAAAGATTTTTCCTCTTTCTAGTCTCCCCAAGACAGGCAAAAGAAGTTCCCTCTAGTGGTTCGTCAGAGTCGGTTTCATCTGAAAACAACAGATTTAAGGGGTTCGATGTTATGGTAGAAGTGGTCACGGTCTTCTTAAGAATCTCAGCGTAAGAACGCTTTGAGCGCTTCTTAAGAGACCGTTTAATTTTATCTCTGCGTTGCATGTACACCGGGCATGCGGAGAGCTCATGCAGATTTTCCCCACAGTGAATACACTTTTCAGCGTTTACACTGCAAGAATCTTCCGCATGAGTCTCCCCACACTTGCCACACCGTGCCTTATTGCAGCAGTAGGCAGCTGTATGGCCTAACTGCTTGCAATTGGTGCAATTCATAACACGGGGCACATACAAACGCACAGGCAGACGAACCTGGTTGATAGAAACGTGGCTAGGGAGTGCAGATCCGGCAAACGTAACGCGAAACGAGTCTGACGGAGTGTATACTTTTTTACCGGAGACGAGCGACATGGACCGTAATTGCTTAACATCCAATACTTTCGCCTCGGTAGTGGATTTTTTGAAGCAGCCGACGCCGCTTCCCAGAATACACTCAACAGTCAGACTCGAATCGGTTATTACACCGTCGATCTCCACGTCTCGTGCAGGTATATACACGCGATACTCGCGTGTAAAGAGCTCAGAGCGAGCTATATCGTTAGCCTGATCCAGATCATTGACCACGACACGGAGCTTGTTTGGTCGTGACGTCAGATCTTTCGCGATTTGTAGCGTGTTCAGTGATTTTCCTCCTGGTTTGGGCCTCATGTAGAGAACCAGTGGACCCGTTGATCCGTCTGGGTAAAGCCTGGGACGAGAATTGACTAAAGCAGGGACAGAGGGGGGGTGAACAGGAGGGACAGGGTCGGGTGGGTTTGGAGACGGGGGATCGGGGGCTAAGGGATCCACATCCATTGCGCTCAAACTAGCGCAACAGTACAGTGGCAAAGAAACACGTACCTCTTCTTCTTTGTGTTCTTCTATAGAACAATCACCGAGTCTTTCGGTGCTGGAACGGGCAGCTGCGCAGCGACACCACTGAAGCACAATAGCTGGATGACCTTCACTGCGGATTATCAGCTTATCTTCACACCGCACTTCGCACTCTTTGAAACGCGACCGGGTAAGCAATGCCTTTTTCGATTTTTTCTACACAATATCGGTTTTATAGCGAGACAACCACTTAATGCGTCCGTTATTGCCGAGCGTTACGGAATGACTTAAGCTTTCAACAGTAAACTAAAATGTGCTGATGAACTAAAATGAAAAAAAAAAACAAGTTTAGTGCAGCAGAACGCGAAAACGAATTCAACATTAGTGAATGTCGTTATATAGAACCAAACTTGATTGACTAAATTAAACAGTAAAACACCGCCTAAGTGAGTTAAGTGAAGAAGGCGTTAGAACAGCTTCACTATGTACAGTGCTCAAGAACACGTGAAAATTGTGCAAACAAACAAATAAAAAATAATAATACTCGCATAAAAGCATTGTAACAGCGCCACGAAAATTGGTAAATCACAAAGTAAAACGGAAAAAATTACTGGTGATCCCCAAGTGCTAATATTAAACAACCAAGAACAGCACACCGCCTATCATGAAGAAACCAACCTGTTGTAATGGGTAGTGCTAATAATGGTTGCTATGCAGTTAATAATCATACTGTATAAAGCATTCCAAAAACGCGAACGCGTGAAAACGCTTTGAAAGCAGCTAGATCTGTCGCTGTGCTTAACGAGGTGATCGCGAAATAATGAACTAAAAATGTCCGCGAAAAGTACGCGCATAGAAAACAAAGTATAAAGTATTTTCAAAGTTGCTCCTTACCAAAAGAAGAAAAATGCGAGTTCCCAAAAACAAACCAAGAAAAGTGCAGTGCTTAAGAACATTAAAGGGCATCTATCTCGCCCACTGAAGAGATAAATAGTGTAAAAAAAAGGAAAAAACAACTAACAGCAGCAACAATGCGACAGCATTTGCAACAGAACAATCGACAGCACCAGCAGCCTCTACAAGTCGATCAAAAGCTATCTCCACAACAGCAACCACAACATCATCAACGAGCAAGCCAATCAACACAGCAACAGTGGGGAATTCGACAAGTGCTCGACATAAACCGCATACAGGAACTTGCCAGACGGCTAACAAGCACCAAAAGAAACCCAGCAAGAAGAATGCGGTACCATCACCGCAGACAGCAACAGCAGAAGCAACGTCATCAACAAGCAGCAGACAGCAATAGCAGAAGCAGCGTCATCAAACAGCAGCAGCAGTAACATCATCATCTACAGCAGCAACCAAATAAACAACAATCACCGAGAAAAAATATATTATAATGTCGTGAGTAAAAATTTTTTTTAAGCATTAAACACAAACATGTTCGACCAATTTCCTACTTAAATGGAAGAACTAAGAACTATTGAACACAATATCAAAAAAGAATACTCTAACCTTAAGAAAAACAAACACAGAGGCAGAACGCTTGAAAATATTCTGCTCAAGACACAGCAATTAGAGGAAAATTTCTCTCAGTACAAAAAAATCTTAAAAACTTTTCAATTTGGACTCAGTCCGTCTGAATGGAATATAGAGGTAGAATCATATGGGGGGAGTGCATCAGAATTTTAGATAACACAATAGTCAACACTAATAGAGAGTACGACAGCGAACCAGAACTACAAACCAAGTCTAACGATTTCCTTAAACCCATAATTGACGCTAGCTTGTCGAAATCAAACAGTGACATTAAGTTAGCCAAAAGAAAATTCAGTCTTAAAATATTAAGAAAAATCATCATTTGGAGTTTAAAAATCCATAACAAAGGGAACATGGCACTGGATATAAAAACTGCTTCTGAATTAGCAACGCTAATTCCCGCCTATGACGGAAACACCAACGGTGTAAAATCTTTCATAGACGCAATTAACCTAGCCAAAACAATCGTACCAGAAGCCAATAAGATCGCTGCGGTACAGATCATTCTGACAAAAATGAGTGGGAAAGCTAGAAACCTTTTTTCCAACACCCCAGCCAGTTACGACGAGATAATCACCAAAGTACAAAATAATTGCAGCGATAAAAGTTCATCGGATTCAGCGAAAAGCACTCTGAACAACCTAAAATTAAAATCACCAGATGATATCCGGAACTTTACGAAACAAGTACACCTACTTGCGGAAAAATTAACAGACACATATATTAGGGAGCAAATCCCCAGCGAAGTAGCAAGGAAATGGTCCCAAAAAGCTGCTATTGAAACAATGGTAGCCAACTCGTCTAATACTGATACCAAAATTACCCCACAAACAGAACACCACAAAGGAATAGTAATCAAAGAAACCAATTTAATAACAATCTAAGAAACAATAGATATCAACCACGATATCCAACTAACAACTATAGAAACCATAATAACCACTACAATCAACACCCGACATACAACAAAACAGAAATTCTAATAGAAATTTTACACCTACCAACCATTACCGAAATTCCAACCAAAATTTCAATAGGAATTCCAACCAGAAATACAACTCAGCAAGAATGTACCTTGCAAACCAGCAGGACATTCCTCCACATTACCAAATACCCAATAACTCACCACACTATCAGCAAAATCCAGATTATACTCAGGAAATCAACCAACAAGCAACCAACAACATGCAAACTCAAAATCATTTTTTAGCCCACCAGCACAGAACGGAAGGTCATCTGTGATACGAAAACTGCTAAGTGCTCAGTGAATTTTGCAGCGCTCCCTAGGGGTGGAAAGAACGCTTTTTACACGGAAAATAAACAAAATTTATACTACTTTTATCGAAATCAATCAAACACACTGGTATAAATCTGTCGGCGAAAACACTACAGGTTAACCCTGCTAAGCATCTGTAAGAAGGAAAATACATTATTTCTAGGGGCTTGACAACTTTATTTCATGAAAAATATTTCGGTAATGGTTGATATATATATTAATATCTATCATTTATTTATCACATTAACTTCCCAACCATAGCGTATAGGACATGGTGAAACGGTTTGATCAACAAGTAGGCACGAGCGGGGAAGCGTTTTTTTATTTTGTACGGTTGAAGACGAGGCATCACCAAGCGACAGCAAATAACCTTTTCTACTTGTTAATAGATTCTTACTAACTAAGCAAATGAAAATCGCAAATTCATGTGTTTCAAGTTGTGAACTGCTTCTAAAATGAATGAATATCAGTATCAAGGTATGTAGCTTTACCGGATTTATAATTTGAAAGCATCGAAATAGTATATTATAAGATGCGATGAATTTTGGTCATCGGTTGTTTTAATAAACAACTTTAGTCTTTGGCATTTTTTTTGCAATATAGCCGGTTGTACTTTTGACATACCGTTTTACTATGTTTCTATACACCAACATCACAACAACGATAATATGACTTCAAAGAGTTTTGATGTAACTAGAGGAGTGTCTGAAAATGCAACGATAAACACTTAGAAACAATGAATACAATCAAATTTTGCTCGTTGCACTAAATGCGTAGCCCAACTAGTGAAGGACTTTCACGCGTTGGGTTGAGCTATCCAGGTTGCAAGATGACACCGGTTGTTTCTTTTTGTTAGAATTACTAATCACCTATTGGGTTACGCAGTGTCTTGCCACTAGCATTCTTCAAAACAGCTGACTCAGATACCGGCATAGATGGTTGTAGAACTGGTCCTTTATTGTTTTTCAGTAATCTACTCCTTTTAACTGTGAAAATAATCAGATTATTAACACGAGTTACATAAAGTGAGCGTCGCATCTTTTGTTTCAAGTCTCTAATTACCATCTCGTTTAGAGTCCTCTTAAAGAATATTCGTATATTACGTAACGTGAAATTTGGCAATTTTCAAAACCCCCATCAACTAAGTAACGCAAATTTGCATGGTGGTCTTATGCAGTGTAACACTTCGCTGGATACCTTTCCTCCACCTCTCCCCTGAGCGCGTTATGTATTATACAAATGTTTCCATATATGAACGAACGCTAGAGGTAAGGCACTATTGATATACAATGGTGATTCGCTTACCAGTTGCTCCTTAGTCGGGGGTTTGTTAGTTGGGCCCTAATCCATCTAAAAAGCGCTCTTATGTCATAATGGAACGACATTCAAATGCATGCAAGAAACCCGAAAAGTGAATAAAAAATAAAATAAATTTTTACTACTCGTACTTGAGTTTATTTGTCATTGATTGTTGGTGGTTACCTTTGATTACTCGAAAAAAATGACATTGATTACTTTGGAGTATTCTCAGGTTACGACGCATTTCGAAACCCCTTGAAACGAACCTCTTGGGATCCTTTTTTAGTGTTCTGTAAGGTTGTGACTTTCGGTTGTCAGCAAAGATACCAGATTTGTCAGCAAAACGATGATTTGTTTTGATTCGCAGGTATGTGCGGTTTTTTTCAATCTCCATCCCGCATAATCAATAACCATAAACGGATGATAATCCATATGGTTTAACGATACCCCATACAGTCGAAACTATATCCCGAACTAGTTGTTAGGCACGTTTTATGGTTATTGATTATGCGGAAGGTTAACTACATTTTTTTTCCTATGACTTTCTCAAAATGTGTGCAGTTTTTACAGATTTCTGCCTGCTCGAGCGCATTTTTTCGAATCACGATTAGATTTTTATCAGATTTAAAAAAAGGACTGCACAATGAAACCGGTACCTCTTACAATCGCATTATTCGTTGCTCTAGAAGCTAACCTGATTTTAATTAACCTTATTCAGATTATTTTTGTTTAAATGGCATGTCGCATGTCCCATCAACGAGAAGAAAATCTATATTCTCCAGAATGGACTAGAGTCAATCGACAAAACATTTAATATAATCTTATAAGAGGATGAAAATAGTTTATAAATTTCATTTTCGAATAAAAATGTGATTCGTTTATTATAAATATTCTGAAAATTTGCGTTAAAAAATCCATCTGTGCCATGATTTTTAAAAACTCAAAGTACTTTCTTTAGTTGAAAAAAAAAAATACTCACGAGCTGCATTTTAAATTTTAACAATTTTCAAAAATAGCCGTCTATGACACATGGTACAATTGTAAATGGAAGAATTGCAACATTAACGTTTTAAAACGCACGATTTTTCAATAACATTGATTGTTGTTCGTGTTTCAAATCAACATTTGTCGATTACAATACCTTCGTTACACTATTGTAATATGACAAACTCCACAAATGTGAATAATTGCGAATTTTTACCCAAAACGTTTTTGCATCGAACGTAATAGATTGTATTAAACGGGTTAAACTGTTGAAATAACCGTCAATTCAAAACATCGAATAAATTATGCCACATTATACCACTGGCAAAGCGGCATAAACGTACACGACAAATATATATTGCCCGAGAGCACAGAAAATTCAATTGTCATTTTTCAGTCCTTTTTGTGTGCACTTCCTGTTCGATCAGATACCTGAAGTTGACCTTCCGTTCTGTGCCACCAGTTACAACTGATCAGAGATGTCGACAGTCTGAACAATTGTTACCGGCAGGCTTACCCATCCTAAACATGAATTTAAATGCTTCAAATTTCATTCAGGTCAAAGTGCACAGAACTGGAAATGAAATCTGCAATTTAATAATCGATACAGGTGCGGATATTTCATTGTTTAAAGCACACAATATTCGCCCTGATCAACGTGTAAATACAAATTACAAATTTTTCTTAAACGGAATAACCGATGGTAGTATAGAAACTTTAGGGATAACAAACACAACAATCTACTTTAACAATGCTATGAATATAAATCATAATTTCCATTTAGTAACCCCTAATATACCAATCAAAGCTGATGGTATTTTAGGTCGAGATTTCTTGATTAAATATAAGTGCGTGACAGATTACGAATATTGGTTACTGAACTTTAATATAGAAAATGTGCAAATATCTATTCCTATAGAAGACAAGCTTAACGAAGGCTTTATGCTACCAAGCAGGAGCGAAGTCGTCAGAAGAATACCATATTTAAACATATCAGAAGATATGGTAATTCACTCTGAAGAAATAAGCCCAGGAGTTTTCTGCGGAAGTACTATCATTTCAGCAACAAAACCCTATGTAAAATTTGTAAATACAAATAACGAACCGTTTTACATAGCCTAATCTCAGTTTAAACCTACGCTAAGTCGTTTAACTGATTATTTTATACTTAATGCTAATAGAAATAAACATGCAGATAGGCATGAGCGAATTTTAAATAATATTAATATGGAAAAAAATCTACAATATGCTAAGGAAAAATTTGAAAATTTAATCAATCAATACGAAGATACTTTTTGCTTACCAGAAGAAGCAATTACACAGAACAACTTTTACTCACAGAATATTACTCTTAATGACAATATTTCTGTATATATTCCTAATTATAAAACAATCCATTCACAGCATGACGAGATAAATAAACAAGTTAATGATATGTTGAACAATAATATAATCGAACCCTCCATATTACCGTACAATTCTCCGATTTTACTAGTTCCAAAAAAAAAAAACTAATGACAAAGACAAGAAATGGCGTCTAGTTGTCGATTTTCGACAGCTGAATTAAAAGATTTTAGCGGATAAATTCCCACTACCGAGAGTTGACGATATACTGGATCAACTCGGTAGAGCAAAGTTTTTTACAACATTAGATCTCATGTCAGGGTTCCATCAAATACCTCTTGACAATGAATCTAGGAAATTCACAGCATTTTCCACAAAGAATGGTCATTACCAATTTACCAGATTACCATTCGGATTAAATATAAGCCCAAATAGTTTTCAACGCATGATGACTATTGCGATGGCAGGCTTAACGCCGGAACTAGCTTTCATTTACATTGACGACATCGTAGTTATCGGATGTTCAGTCAATCATCACCTTGCAAACTTACAACAAGTTTTTGAACGACTGAGATTTTTTAATTTAAAACTCAATGCACAAAAGTGCACATTCTTCAGTACACAGGTAACTTATCTTGGACACAAAATGACAGATCAAGGTATGCTACCTGATGATTCAAAATTTAGCGCGATAGTAAAATATCCAATACCTACAAATGTGGATGAAGTAAGACGATTTGTAGCATTTTGCAACTACTACAGAAAATTCGTCCCAAATTTTGCTATAATAGCACATCCGCTCAACCAACTTCTAAAAAAGAATGCAACTTTTGTTTGGACAGAGGGCTGTCAACAAGCATTGACAACTTTGAAAAATGCCCTAATTTCACCCATGTTACTACAATACCCCGATTTTACGAAAGAATTTATTTAGTCACGGACGCTTCAGATATAGGCTGTGGCGCCGTTCTTTCACAACATACCGAACATGGAAATTTACCAATTGCATTCGCAAGTAAAACATTCACACCCGGAGAAAAAAAATAAACCGGTTATTTTGAAAGAATTAACGGCTATACATTGGGCCATTAATTACTTTAAGCCATATTTATTCGGAAGGAAATTTACAGTTCGAACAGATCACATACCTTTAGTCTATCTGTTCGGAATGAAAAATCCATCTTCCAAATTAACTAGAATAAGGCTTGATTTGGAGGAATAGGATTTTACGGTAGAATATATACCAGGAAAGGAAAACGTCGGACCAGACGCTTTGTCGAGAATAGTAACATCTTCGGATGAGCTGAAACAAACAAATATTTTCAAGGATAATACAAGGTCTATGACCCGAAAGATTAACGAAAATAATATGGAACAAACTTATGTACCAAGAGAGACTGATCACCTCTAAACATACATAACTAACAATCCGTCGGAACCAAACAAATTATTTAAATTAGAAACGACAACAATCAAAGATGAAATAATATTTACATTGCAAAGAAATAACAAAATAGTAGCACAAGTGCTCCAAAATATGAATGGAAGTCAGACACTTGGCTCTGCTCTTCTAAAATTAGAACAATTTGCAAAAGGGTACAACCAAAATAAAATAGCGCTGTCGACAAACGAGGAAATATTTAAAAATATATCAATTGAAAACTTTAAAATTATTGCGAACACACAAGTGTGCTCGATTCAAATTATTTTATATAAACCACCAACAAAGGTGATAAAACAAGAAATGATACGGAAAATTTTACACGATTTTCATAATACACCTACAGGAGGACACATCGGTCAGCACCGACTGTACCTCAAAATAAGAGAAATATACACGAGGAATAATATGAAACGTTCGATTGCAGAATTCGTAAAGGCCTGCGAATTATGCAAACGAAACAAAGTCATAAAACACACTATAAGGAAAAAGAAATAATAACAACCTTCACAATCACACCCATTCGAAATTATTTCAATAGATACCATTGGACCACTACCAAAAAGCAATAATAACAATAGATATGCCGTTAGCATCCAATGCGACTTAACTAAATATGTCGTACTAATCCCTGTACCTACAAAAGAAGCTAACGTAATAGCCAAAGCCTTAGTTGACGATTTCTTACTTACGTTCGGAACATTTTCAATCTTACGATCAGATCAAGGAACAGAATACAACAATGACATTTTGGAACAAATATGCAAAATGTTAAAAGTCAGACAAAAATTTAGCACAGCTTATCATCCACAGACAATTGGTTCATTGGAAAGAAATCACAGATGTTTGAACGAATATCTGAGATCCTTTGTCAACGAACATCAATCTGACTGGGATGAATGGTTGAAATTTTATTCATTTAATTACAACTCGACACCACACTCAGACCACGGATACTCACCACACGAACTCGTTTTTGGAAATAAAAAAAAGTTACCTCAGGATATATTCAACCAAGGGATAGACCCCGTATACAACTTCGATCAATACAGTAAGGAATTGAAATTTAAGCTGCAAAAAGCAAACGAAATAGCAAGAACCAAATTAATCGAGCATAAAACACAAAGAACAGAAAATTCCAATGTACATTATAACCCAATCCATGTAAAAATCAATGACACAGTTTATTTAAAAATAGAAAACAGAAGAAAACAAGAGCCATTTTACGAAGGTCCATATATAGTAAAAGAAATTTTATACCCCAATTGCAGAATTCAACATACAAGAACAAAAACCTCAGTAATTGTACACAAAAACAGGCTAAACAAAATCTTTCGATTCAAGTATGGCAAACACAATCAAATTATTATTAGATAAATTCAATAGAACCAAAAAACATACATATTTATATGTTATTTTATGAACTACAAAAAAAAGAAGTCTCGCCAAACATGTGAAAAGGACCCATGTGCCATATGTGAACAAGCCAAATTTTCTCGTTTTTCGATCAATACAAGCGAAATCTTCTCTTACCAATAAGATTTATTGATAAAAGAATTCACTTTTTATCAAAAAATCTTATTTGTGAGAGTAGATTAAGCTTGAATTCATTGAAAAACGTGAAATTGTGGCCTGTTTACATATGGCACATGGGCCCTTTTCACATTTTTAGCGAGATGTTAAACACATTTGTTAAACTTATCAAAATTTGTGAAAAACAACTGGAGACAGACGTCTAAATTTTTTAGAGCAATTTCACTTTCCATAAAATTACTCTCGTGAAGAGGGATGGTGTCGTATACCAACTCTTTTGTACGGCACCGTAAACCATAAACAAACAAATTTCGATTCAAACCACTGACCCGCGCAAGTAAGTTCCGTTACTTACTGAAAGCCTAAGCGTTACAGCACACTCGCTACCATGCCTTGCTGAGTGTACCGCAACGTTTGGTGCCTGACTCATACAGCACGCAAAATGCAGCGTTGCAATTTTAATGCTCGTCTCTCCAGCTGTTTTCCAGTAGGGGCCCAAGCTGGTCACACATGTAACACATAGAATTAAATATTTTGGCAATTGCATTTGCCTATAAAAGCGAATGATTTTCAATAAAGCGACAGAATTAATCAATGAGCATTCTGCAGCGACTGGTCTACTCCAGTTCGTCTCACCGGAATAGCTTTAAGCATAAGTGGTTTTATCATTGCGAACGGTTTTGATTTTCGTCAACTCCGTCACCGCTAAGAAAAGAAACCCATCGTTCCGCCGGATAAGTATTCGATTCAAGTATTAAGAAGTTTACCAAAAGGTAAAATATACTGTTTTTCATCATTTTGACGGTAACCTTTTCGCATTTTCCGTTTTTTTTCTTGTACTCTAATATCACTTCTAAATAGAGCCGCTTATGTTTCATACAGTAACAAAAGTCTTAGCTCATGACTAAGATTATGCTCCAACTATTATAATGACAATGACTAAGATTATGCTCCAACTATAAAAAATATAGCATTTTTATAGATTTTAGTTCGACTTATTGTCGCAATTCTTCACACTAAATTTCGAATAATATCAATTTCTAGTGTTTTCAACTGGAGATTCACTCTTCGTCAAAATAAATCAAATATAAAACAAAATATAATAAGAAATTTCCTAAAATGTTCCGAATTCCATACAAAACGCTAAAAATTTCATTGGATTTGTTTGTGTGCGTGGATAGACAAAAATGTAGCATACCTTCTACTAGAACTGTCATTTATACCTGGACACCCGTATTTGAACGCTTTGTATTTACTACATAAATCAAAACAATGAAACATGTTGTTCAGCAACACTGCCAACAAGCCTGATGATAAATTTTAACGCACTTGGGGTTTTCATTTTCAACCAATCAGCGAGTGGTTCTCAAAGTAGATGTAAATGTAATTCTATACCTAGTTGTCTTCCCTTAGATTATATGAGATTATATGTAGATTTAAGTATGATGACAGTTCTACAAGGTATGCTACATTTTTGTCTATCCACGCACACAAACTCGTTATGAAAAATTTCGCGTTTTGTATGGAATTCAGAACATTTTGGAAATCTCTCGTTTTATGTTGTTTTATATCTGATTTTTTTTGGTTGGAGAGTGAATCTCCAGTTGAAACACACTAGAAATTGATATTAATTTAGATTTAGTGTGAAAAATTGCGACAATATGTCGAAATAAAATATATAAAAATGCTATATTTCTAATAGTTGGAGCATAATCTTAGTCATTGTCATAGCTCATGACTTTTTTTACTGTATGAAACATAAGCGACTCTATTTAGAAGCGCTATTAGACTACAATAAAAAAACGAAAAGTGCAAAAAGGTTACCGGCAAATTGATAAAAACAGCATATTTTACCTTAACCGCAGCATGTTTATGTATTCCCCACTGTTCCATCCGTCACGACAGCAACAATAAAAACGCGAATAGCCAAGGCAAATTGAGTACATACATCCCTCTCTACCTAGCAGCTTGATGGAGTGAGCACCGATTCATCGATACTATTCCCATTCTATTCTATGTACGAGCATTGAAGTGTTCAGTTCGTAGTTCGCGCGATCAAATTTAAATTTAAAGCTAATAGAGATAGTTTGCTAAGTGTTAATCACGTGTATTCCATCGATCGATCAACCGTATACAGTCCACTCTAGGCTAGTCCGGCCAGGGAATCGTGAACAACTTTTTAGTGTCACGGGTTTCACGTTTCTGACCCGCGTCTTGTGGTCCATTGATGTGGAACATAATTTGGTCCTTCGAGCTGGATCATAGCACAGTGAATGGAAAGTGACCCAAAGGATCGGTATCCAGTTCATAAAAGGTTTCCTTCCAAGAAGGAATCATTCCAAGAACACGTGATAAAAGCAGAGCGGAAAGTACAGCCATCGCGAAGTACAGTCGTCGCGTGCGCGTCGCGAGGGTAAAATCGCAGAGTCGATACAAGCGAGAACGTGTTCAAGGACGTTTTTGCTGCGCGTGTGCTACGTTACCGTTTTTGTGTGAAAGAGAGTCTCGATACGAACACTGTGTGAGAAAAGACCATCGAACAAAAAAGAAGTGAAGTGAGAAGTTTCGAAATGCCGCTAGAACATTCACCAGTAAGAAATATGCTAGAAAATGAAAACCAAGTGGACCAACTGCAAGAAGGTCAGAATGTTCCACTTCTGAGTCGAAGCCGAGACAGTAATACTCCAACCGGACAACATTCAAGGTCCAATTCGTCCGCTTCATTTCACGGATTCAATTGGGAGGAGGGAATGGAGCTTGAGTCGATGCGAAAATTGAAGGGCTTGTTCCGGCAGAGAGGACAGATCGAGCAGAAGCTAGTGAGGATTCAGTTGACTTTGCGAACGCAGAGTAGTATGACGTTAGCCCAGTTGCAGTGCGCGGAGAAGAAACTAGTTGTAATCTACACCGAGTTCAGCCACCTAGACTC